>NC_088197.1:2625449-2780449 GCF_028769735.1 Zonotrichia leucophrys gambelii | reverse complement strand
GAGGTCTTAATTTTTTTGTATTTGTTTGAGGCTGATTTGCACTCTCTACCTGTGGTCGTTTTCCTGGGTTTTTTTGAATACACAACTTTGAAATTCCTTATATAAATAACTTTATCAATGAGATATTGATGTGCTGTCTCTCTTGAAGAAAAGTTGTGTTTAATGTGAATTATTTTCTCTGGTAGCAATCCATGGGGGAATAGCTTGTGGTTTGTGACTTTTGTATGGAAGAGGAGATTTCATGGTGGTTGTGCTGAATGTCTTCTCTGAGGTCTTAATTTTTTGTTATTGTTTGAGGCTGATTTGCACTCTGTACCTGTGGTCATTTTCCTGGGTTTTTTTGAATACACAACTTTGAAATTCCTTATATAAACAACTTTAATATATAAATTCCTTATATAAATAACTTTATCAATGAGATATTAATGTGCTGTCTTTCTTGAAGAAAAGTTGTGTTTAATGTGAATTATTTTCTCTGGTAGCAATCCATGGGGGAATGGGTTGTGGTTTGTGACTTTTGCATGGAAGAGGTGATTTCATGGGGGTTGTGCTGAATGTCTTCTCTGAGGTCTTAATTTTTTGTTATTGTTTGAGGCTGATTTGCACTCTGTACCTGTGGTCGTTTTCCTGGGTTTTTTGAACACATAACTTTGAAAATTCCTATGCTAACTTCATAAATGAGATATTAATGTTCTGTCTCTCCTGAAGAAAAGTTGTGTTTAATGTGAATTATTTTCTCTGGTAGCAATCCATGGAGGAATGGGATGTGTTTTGTGACTTTTCTATGGAAGAGGTGATTTCATGGGGGTTGTGCTGAATGTCTTCCCTGAGTTCCTGATTTTTGTATTTGTTTGAGGCTGATTTGCACTCTGTACCTGTGGTCATTTTCCTGGGTTTTTTTGAATACACAACTTTGAAAATTCCTATGCTAACTTCATAAATGAGATATTGATGTGCTGTCTTTCTTGAAGAAAAGTTGTGTTTAATGTGAATTATTTTCTCTGATAGCAATCCATGGGGGAATAGGTTGTGGTTTGTGACTTTTGCATGGAAGAGTTGATTTCATGGTGGTTGTGCTGAATGTCTTCCCTGAGTTTCTGATTTTTGTTATTGTTTGAGGCTGATTTGCACTCTGTACCTGTCCTGTACCCCTGAAAATATCTAAAATTGTTATTCCCTTCCCTCAGTCCCACCAATATTAATGCAGGGGTGAAATAACAAACACAGTTCTGTGAGAAACTTCCTAGGCTGCCTTTTTGTGCTGCAATTCCCCCAATATTCTGATTTATTCTGGAAGCCAGCAGGAATCTGAACAATGAACACAAGAGCTTGGGAAGCTGTGCATTGACACATTCAGTTTGATTGAAAATGAATTTATTTTGCTTTATTGCAGGCATTTGGAAATGCAAAAACAGCACATAACAATAACTCCAGTCGTTTTGGGAAGTTCATTCAAGTCAACTATTTAGAGAATGGGATTGTCAGGGGGTAAGTACAGGGTGAGCTGGTTCTGGGGTGATCTCTGGGCTTTTAGGAGCTGGGGAGCCTCTGTGGGACACAAAATGCTGCCTTGTTGCTTATAGGAAAATAACTTGGTGCTGTGGAGTTGAAAATTCTGTAAAGTGAGCTGTGTGGAATTGTCAGGTGATGCTCAATATTCTGATTTTAAATATTCTGATTTTGAATATTCTGATTTTGAATGTTCTGACTTTGAATTTTCTGACTTTGCTGTACAGCTTGCCCATGTTAAGGATCTGCTGCTCTGTCTTTGCCTTCATGGTAAATGAAGCCTTTCTGCCCTCTCCATTTTGCATTTAAAAACAGAAGATCTGGATTTTTAAGAGGAATGGAGAGAAGTGAAATAGATTTGAGGAAGCCATTTTAAAGAAACAGTTTAAACATCAGCTAAAGAGATAAAGAAAACGATAAAATTACTTAACCAAATGTGTGTGCTTATATCTGAAGGTCTTAAAACATGAGATATTTAATGCCTACATTTGCTGGTTCTGAGGGATTGTGGAGAAATCCCTGACCTTGATGCTCCAACGTTTCTTTTCTTTGATTTCTTCTCATTTTCAATTTTTTGAGTGACTGGGAGCTCTGTGCCACATGTGCCTTGAGTTTTATTCTGAATAAATTTAACATATTTTCAGACCCAGCCACACCAGCTCAGCAGATTGCTCCAATTTGAATAAACTTGTTTTGTCTTCAGCCTGAGGAAAAAATGCTCAAACTTTGTCCTCAATCCTTGTGCCCCTTGTCAAGGACTTGGAATTCTTGTTTAGGTTACTTTGTCACCCTGGAGGGGTTTGCTGGCTGCTTCCATTCCAGGCTGATGTTTTCACTGACATAAAAATAAAAAAAGCAGATTTATTGGGGTGAGAATCAGGCAGATATCTGGGATATTTCTGGGGTTTTGCCTTGGCTTGCCTTGTCAGATAAGTGTTAATAATTCAGGATAACACATTGTTACCACTCTGGGGGTCTTGTTTCAGCATTTCCTTGCTTGGTCTGCCTGTTTTAAGTGATCTCCATTAAACCCAAGCACTGCAGAGAGGAATTCCTTGGATATTCCTTTCTTCCAGAGCCTACTGAAATTCTTGGTTTAGATTTCAAGCAGTGTCCAAGCTCTTCTCTTGCACATTCTAGTGCAGATCTCATTGTTTGAACTCTCTTGGCAGTTGCTGTCTGATGTTTTTGAGGTCTTTTCTCTTTGCCCTCATGGTTATTTCATTTGCTGTGCCTCCTTAGGGCTGTGGTTGAAAAATACCTGCTTGAAAAATCTCGTCTGGTTTCTCAAGAAAAAGATGAAAGGTAAGAGAGAAATGCAGTTTTCCAAGAGAGTTAAAATCAATTCAGCAGTTTGAGAGCATTTGAATTATACAGAATAAAAGAAAATCCTCTATATTTTCATGAGAAATGCATTGACTTTGCAGGAACTACCATGTCTTTTATTATTTGCTACTTGGAGTCAATGAGGAGGAGCGTAAAGAATTTCACCTCAAGCAACCTGAAGATTATTTCTACCTCAACCAGGTAATCTGTGCTTTACCAATGCATTGATAAGGGTTGGTCAGAGATGAAAGGAAGGAAAATAAATTGTGCTGGGCTTTTTGTGATGTTTGGGTTTCGCTCTTTGCCTTTTTTTTTTGGATTTCTCTTTGCAGCATAACTTGAAAATTGAAGATGGGGAAGATCTCCGACATGAATTTGAGAGATTAAAACAAGCCATGGAGATGGTTGGCTTCCTTTCAGCAACAAAGAAACAGTAAGTGCAATTCTGTTAGCTTTGTTACTGGCATTTATTGCTCATGGCTTGCAATGTAGGGATCAAAGTAGTTCTGTAGGGAATGAGGAGAGCTGAGTGTTTGAGATTTTACAGCCTGATTATTGAGGCAGAATTAGCTCTGCTAACCTGTCATAATGAACTCTCTTAAGAAAAATTCTGACATAATTCAATTTTTCTTCCTTAGGATCTTTTCAATCCTTTCAGCAATTCTGTATTTGGGCAATGTCACCTACAAGAAGAAAGCCACAGGTCGGGATGAAGGGTTGGACGTGGGACCTCCTGAAGTGTTGGACATTCTCTCCCAGCTGTTGAAAGTAGAGTATTTCTCTTTAGCATTAATTAATTAATGCTGTTAATGCTAATTCTCTGTATTAATTAATACACCTGTTTGTCATGTTCTGCCTCAGCATTTCACTCAGCTATCCCCATTGCTGTATCTAAATCTCCTTTGTGATCCAAAAAATTGATCTTGTGGGATGGGAAACATGAAATTAGTGAGATTAATGCTAGATCTTTTTAGTATTAATTAATTAATACACCTGTTTGTTATGTTCTGCCTCAGCATTTCACTCAGCCATCCCCATTGCTGTATCTCAATCTCCTTTGTGATCCACAAAATTGATCTTGTGGTAGGGGAAACATGAAATTAGTGAGATTAATGCTAATTCTCTGTAGTATTAATTAATTAATACACCTGTTTGTCATGTTCTGCCTCAGCATTTCACTCAGCCATCCCAATTGCTGTATCTCAATCTCATTTGTGATCACAAAATTGATCTTGTGGGAGGGGAAACATGAAGTTAGTGAGATTAATGCTATTTCTCTGTAGTATTAATTAATTAATACACCTGTTTGTCATGTTCTACCTCAGCATTTCACTCAGCCATCCCAATTGCTGTATCTAAATCTCCTTTGTGATCCACAAAATTGATCTTGTGGGAGGGGGAACATGAAATTAGTGAGATTATTTGGGTTAGAGATGGAATATAACCTGCAGCATGGAAATAGAATCTGTTGACTCACCAATCAGAGGTGAGCAAGAACAGATTCAGTGTGGGAATGTGACCACAGGGAAACATCTGAATGAGTGAATGTAAACAGGATAATTTAAACAAGTTGTAGGACTTGTAAAGCTGCTGATGGATGATAAATGTGGCTGTGTCAAAGAGCTTCTCTGGAGAAGTTGCATGTCCACTGCTGCAGTCAGGTAACTCCCTCAGGATGGTGACAGCAGCTCTTGTTCTCTTGTTTTGAAGGTTAAACGTGAAATCCTGGTAGAAGTGCTAACAAAAAGAAAAACTGTGACTGCTAATGATAAGCTTATTTTGCCATATAGTCTCAATGAGGTGAGTATAAAAGCACTTGTGGAGTGATTTTAAATAACTGAAATTTGCTTTTTTGGATTAAAAAAGCTATTATGGTACACTTTAATTTTTTTTAATTTTTTGTGAGGGATGGTTGGAAAGTTTGAATTAAAGGCAAATTGTGGTTTATTGATCTCTGCTGGGGTTGTAACCTGTGAGTGACACTGGTTTGAAACAGAAATGATTATTTTTTAAACAAAGTCCTGAAAATTGTTTGATCTGCAGGCAATAACAGCTCGAGATTCCATGGCCAAGTCCTTGTACAGTGCTCTGTTTGACTGGATTGTTCTGAGGATCAATCATGCACTCCTCAACAAGAGGGACATGGAGGAATCTGTTACAGTAAGTCCCTCACAAACCAAACCTTTGCAGGCACCTAACAGTCCATCCTAGACATGATATATTGTGATATCTGGGATCAATTTTAATACTTCTCAAGCTCATGGTAAATTTCCTGGTAATATTTAATCATCTCTGTTTTCAGAGTACACAGAACTATTAAATATTTAAAATTTTTCAGCACAGACTGCAGTGCTTTCTGGGCTGTTTATCTGTTTTAAAGCACTGGATGACAGATTGGTAACTAGATTTCCACATCTCCTTTTAGTGTCTGTCCATTGGTGTACTTGATATTTTTGGATTTGAAGATTTTGAAACCAACAGTTTTGAGCAGTTCTGCATAAATTATGCAAATGAGCAACTTCAGTATTATTTCAATCAGCACATTTTCAAATTGGAGCAGGTAAGAAATAAGAGTGGCTGAAGTGAAACCTGTTTTTATCAAGTGTTTGTGTATTATGCAAACTTAGCCTTTACTCTGCAATTGCTTGAATATTTCTGAAAGTCTTTATTTTTAAAATTTCTTCTTTCACTGCTGCTTGTTCTTTTACTAATGGGGTTTTTCTTCAGAGGGCCAAGTTTCTGCTTGACTGCAAAAACTAAGATAACATCCAGGTGATCCCAGACAGAATTCAGCTTAAACTGTGAACTTTGGTACTGGAAGTCTGTAGGTGAGGGGTTGGATTTGGGTGTTTTTGTTTCAATGGTTGGGAAACAGCTTCTCTTATTTTTAGCAGTCTGGAAGTGTTTAATAACCAGTTTTTGCTGCCTCTCCCACCCAAGTGCATTTAGGGGGCCCAGCTGTGATCCTGGCTGAACTCCTGGCCTGTGGGGATTGACTGGTTTGCAGGTGCTGTCACCTGACAGCAGATCCTGTCCTGGACTGGGTTTTGCAGGGTTTTTTTTGCTCCAGATTTGTTTTATTTCTGCTTTGTGCAGAAGTGAGGTTCTCAGGTCACTGCTGAAAGGACTCATTCTCTAGTATGTGGTACTTTGTCAACAACTTTAGGCAAGCATTTTAAAGAAAATAAAATTACCTAACATCCAAACTCTGTGTGTAAACATGATGTTGAGGTCCCTGTTTTGTAACTTAGGACAGAATTGGTTATCCAGGCTGCCCAGAGTAAATAGTTACATTGTCTTCTTTTTTTTTTTCTAATGCCATTTTTCCAAATAAGCTTAATCCTTGAATGACCCATTTCCTGTATCTCTTGCAGCCTGAGGGCCCTCAGGGAGATCTCTATATCTTTTTAAAGAAAGGCTTTTTTGTCTGTGCAAAATAGCATTTCAGTTCTGTAACACGGTGTGCACTGTGCTGGGCAGACTGAATTCCACCTACTTAAAAATAATGCATTTATCATCATCATCATCCAGACCATGAGAGGTGCTCTTTGTCCTTTGTTAAACATAAAACTTCCTTAATTTTCTGTGTGATTCTTATTTTAACTTTTTCATTTTTTTTTACTTTATTACCTTATCATTAGCTTTTTCCTGTGGGTATTTGCAGCATTAAGAAAATCTGATATTTTGCTTTTGTATCTTAGTGGGAAGATTGTCTTGTCAAGCATTTGAGGGATTGTCATTTCAGCAGGAGAGCTTCATGTTCTCTTGTCAGGGAGCTCCAAATGCTCTGAGCCTCAGCAACATCCATTGCTTCCTGAGGGAAGTTCTGGTGCTGATGTTCTGCAGGCCTTCACTGCCTGTTTTGAAACTTCTTGTTATTTTCTCTGAGTGTGCAATATGAAAATTCTGGAACTTGATATTTAACTACTCTCATTTCCCATATTACAAAAACCATGGAAGAGCAAATAAACTCAAGCTCCTCCTCTGTGTGTGCCCAGTTTTGCTGGAGTGCTGAGGATGCAATGTCTGACTCCAGGCCCCTGGGCTGGTTGCTGGGAAGGCAGAGCACAGCACAACATTCCTTTCACAGCTTTGGTTTTGAAATAGTTTCACCCCAAACAGACCCTGCTGGGTGACGTGCCTGAGGACCTTTGATCTGTGCCACTGTGCCTGTTCCTCTGTTCTTATTTATAAATTCTCCTTATTTTTGTCTCTGCTGCCTGAACTAACAAACTCCACTGGCTGTGCCTGTCCAAGGCTGTGTTTGAAGCACTTAAACCACAGGACATCAAAGGTCAGGGCACTGTACTGACAAAGGAATTTTCTTGAGCCACACAGGAGGAATATAAGAGTGAAGGGATCACTTGGCACAATATTGACTATACTGATAACGTGGCCTGCATTCACTTAATCAGCAAGAAGCCCACTGGTCTCTTCTATCTTCTGGATGAAGAAAGCAAGTAAGGAACAAACATCTGCAAAAACATGTGGCAGGGAGGAGGGAAGGACTTTGAAAGGACAAAAATACATTGTGGGAAGCAAAGGGTTATTTATGACTCTGATTTACTCTGGAGTTTGCTTCTAATGACTCCAGTATGGTGGTGAAATACATTGATGCTAAAACTGAACTTTGGTCTATGCAAACTTAGGAACTTCCATGTTTGTGGTTTACCATGGAACTGCAGTTACAGTAAAATGCATGGCTGTAAGTCTTTGGAGCATTAAGTAGCAAGTGTGGTAAATAGTTAATGTGGTGCAAACTAAATTTGGCTGGTGAAGTGGGAGGAAACACTGAATTACACTTGAAACCTCAGAATATTCTATGTGTATGGAGCTGCTTGGTTTGGGTCCAGAAACTGAGCCCACCTTTAAAATTCAAAGCAGGTGGAAAGATCTTGGACAATTAATACTTTCCACAAGCAACAATAGATGTTCATTCTAATAAAAATACCTGTATTTGAGAAATAGCTGACCTCTTTTGTCTTGTATTCCCAGTTTTCCACATGCCACCAACCAAACTCTGCTGGCAAAATTCAAACAGCAGCACGAGGAGAACAAGTTTTTTGTTGGAACCCCAGTGATGGAGCCTGCTTTTATCATTCGCCACTTTGCTGGCAAAGTGAAATACCAGATCAAAGTACGTGGTGGATCTGATGGGCACGGAAATTCCTTGTCTTTCTGGGAGTTTTTTGTCAGGATGTAGAAAATTTGGGAATGGGCTGGATCAGAAGGGTTCTTAGAGGTACTTTGGGTTTGTTTTTTGGGGGATGGCGGTGGTGAGTGGATGGTAACGCTGACTGTTATTCTGAATAAACAGAATAACAGTCAACCCAGGGAGCTTCTGGGAGCTGTTGTGGTTCCATGTGGGTGTTTTTCAGGATTTCAGGGAGAAGAACATGGATTACATGAGGCCTGACATCGTGGCCCTGCTGCGCAGCAGCGACAGCGCCTTCGTGCGGGAGCTGATCGGGATGGACCCGGTGGCCGTGTTCCGCTGGGCCGTGCTGCGCGCTGCCCTCCGTGCCGTGGCCGTGTTCAACCAGGCCGGCAGGGACAGGGCCCAGAAAACTGCAGGTGGGGCTGGGGAGAGGCAGGGATGGACCAGGGAACAGCAGGGGATGGGCTGGGGAATGGCAGCTGGGGCTGGGGAACTGAGGAAGGGAAGGGGTGGGATGGGGAAGGGCAGGGATGGACCAGGGAACAGCAGGTGGGGCTGGGAAGGGCAGGAATGGACGGGGGAACAGCAGGTGGTGTTAGGGAGCAGCAGGGATGGAACAGGGAACGGCAGGTATGGAACAGGGAAGAGCAGGAATAGACCAGGGAATAGAAGGTGGGGCTGGGGAAGGGCAGGGATGGACCAGGGAACAGCAGGTGGGGCTGGGGAAGGAGAGGGGTGGGACAGGGAAGGGTGGGGATGGACTGGGGAATGTCAGGGATGGACTGAGGAGTGTCAGGGATGGACTAGGGAATAGCAGGTGGGGATGGGAAGGGCAGGAATGGACTGGGGAACAGCAGGTGGTGTTAGGGAACGGCAGGTATGGAACAGGGAAGAGCAGGAATAGACCAGGGAATGGCAGGTGGGGCTGGGGAACTGGGGTGGGATGGGGAGAGCAGGATGGACAGGAACAGAGGTGATGTGCTGCTGGAATGGACAGCTGGCTGTGGGACTGAGGAATGGAACGGTGGTGATTCGTGGGCAGGCTGCGGCGATGTGACCAGGACAGCAGTGGGGCGTGGGAAGGACAGGGCTGGAGGGATGACGGGGAAATGGCAGGATGGACTGAGGAGTGCAGGGATGGACCAGGGAATAGCAGGGGGCTGGGAATGGGCAGGGGTGGACAGAGGGGACAGGGCAGGTGGGCTGGGAAGGGAGGGATGGACCAGGGAATGGCAGGGATGGACCAGGGAACAGCAGGTGGGGCTGGGGAAGGAGAGGGGTGGGACAGGGAAGGGTGGGGATGGACTGGGGAATGGCAGGGATGGACTGAGGAGTGTCAGGGATGGACTAGGAAACAGCAGGTGGGGATGGGAAGGGCAGGAATGGACTGGGGAACAGCAGGTGGTGTTAGGGAACGGCAGGTATGGAACAGGGAACGGCAGGTATGAAAGAGGGAAGAGCAGGAATAGACCAGGGAATGGCAGGTGGGGCTGGGGAAGGAGAGGGGGACAGGGAAGGGTGGGATGACTGAGGAGTGTCAGGATGGACAGCAGCAGGTGGGGCTGGGAAGGGAGGGTGGACAGAGAGGGACCAGGAAATGGCAGGTGGGGATGGGAAGGGCAGGGATGGACTGGGGAACAGCAGGTGGGGTTAGGGAGCAGCAGGGATGGACGAGGGAACGGCAGGTATGGAACAGGGAAGAGCAGGGATGGACCAGGGAAGGGCAGGTGGGGATGGGAAGGGCAGGGATGGACCAGGGAAGGCAGGGGATGGCTGGGGAAGGCAGCTGGGGCTGGGAATGAGGGAATGGAAAGGTGGTGGGATGGGGAAGGTCAGGGATGGACCAGGGAACAGCAGGTGGGGCTGGGAGGAAGAGGTGGAGGGCTGGGAATGGCAGGATGGACGAGGAGTGCAGGATGGACCAAGGAATAGCAGGTGGGGCTGGGGAAGGAGATGGACAGGGAAGGGGGGGGACTGGGGAATGGCAGGGATGGGTTTGGGGAATGGCAGGGATGGACAGGATCAGGAGGGTAGGACACAGGGGAGGAGCAGCAGGATAGACCAGGGAATGGCAGGTGGGGATGGGGAGGATGGACCAGGAAGGGAAGGATGACCAGGGAAAGAGGTGGGCGGAGGAGGGTGACAGGAGGGATGGTGGGAAGGCAGGGATGACAGGAAGGCAGGATGAAGGAACAGCAGTGGGCTGGGAAGAGAGGGTGGACAGGAGTGGGACTGGAATGGCAGGTGGAAGGAGTGTCAGATGGACAGGACAGCGTGGGTGGGAAGGAGGCTGGAAGGAGGAAGAACAGTGGTGGACAGAGGCTGAGGAAGCAGGGTGGAGGAAGGCAGGGATGGAAGGTGGCAGCGGGTTTGGGAGCAGGATGACCAGGAAGCAGGTGAGGACGAGTGGACAGAAAGAGAAACATGAGTGGGGTGGAAACAGAGGAGGTGACCGAAGTGATGGAGATGATGGACCAGGTGGAGGAGCAATGCAGTAGGGGGCTGAAAGCAGGTAAGGCATGGGGAATGCATGCTGGGACTCAGGAACTGGCAGGATGACAGGGAATGCAGTGGGTAGGAATGCAGGTACAAAACAGGGTGGGGAACGCAGGTAGGGCACAGGAAGGTGCTGGTAGAGCTGGGAAGTGCAGGTTGCAAGAAATGCGTCTCTGAAAATGGTTAATGCTCTGCATATGCTCTGAAAAGGCAAAATTGAGCTGTGGGCAAAAACTCATCAAAGGAACTGCATGTTGGTGCTGAAGGCAAACTGAGTGTGGAAAATGTTTAAATGGTTAATTAATTGGAGGGAGGTTGAACATTGGTTACTATAAATGAGCGTTCCATTCAGCTTTCTTTCCCCAGTCAGTGCAGCATTTCCAGCAGGCTGGGACAGACTTGAGGGCCTATTTTTGAAAGTTGGAGGTGGTAATTCTGATATTCTCATCTTATCACTAATTTTGACCTTCCTAGACCTCTGAGAAGTATCAAATGAGTATTCAGGGTTAATAACTAAATTTGAGCAGCTGCAGCTTCCTGTCTGGTAGATGGGACCTTGAACAGCCAAGCACTGTGGCTTGATAGAGGACTGGATAAAACTCCAGGCCCTTGGATGATTCTTTCCTTGCTGAAGTTGGTGGTTTTTGGGGGGTTTTTGCCTGCTCATATCTTTGTCAAAATGCAGGTTTTTGGTTATTTCCTGACAGGAGTGGTACGTCAAGGACCCAGAGTTCCCCTTGGAGAACTCCAGAGATCCAACACGCCGGTAGAAAAAGTTTATCGGTGAGAAACAATCCCTAACCCCTGCAGGGAACAGCTGAAGTGCTGAGCTGGATTTTCATAGATCTAATCTCAACTAGATCTTTCCACAAGGAAAGCAAGCTTTATTTCTTCTGTCTTGTTTTCTTTGGCCTTTTTAATACCATCCAAACAACACTCTGGCTTATTTTATGTGAGACCCAAAGCCACCACATGTTGGGGACAGCCTCACTTCCATTCCCCACTGGGTTTTTGAGTTCTCTGTGGTTGCTGTGTGCAGCTTTTAGCATTGTGTGCTCCTCTGCAGCCAGTCTGGGTCACTGGAGGGGGCAGAGGCAGGGCCAGTCTTACAGAACTGTATCTCTGTAGGGAGATTTGCCTTTCCATGGATATTTAGGCTTTGTACATGTTCCTTTTGCAGCCTCTCAGTGCTCGATTTCTCATTTGATTGTTCTGAGGATTTCGATATAAATGCTTTCCAAGACATCATTTCTTTTTGTGAGAACAAGAAGTAAGTAGCAAAAGGCCTGAACTGCCAGGCCAGGGAGGCACATTTCCAGGACACAGTGACTTTCTCAGTGTGCTCTGGGTGACAGTGAAGCCATGGAGCACTTAAAGTAGTGACTTCATGCTGCTTCCTAATTTCTGCATCCTGGACAGCCTCCATCCCTTGGGGAAACAAAGAACTAAATATCCAATTTGTGTGAAAGGATTGGTCACAGCTTACCAGATCTGTTTCCTTGGGATGTCTTAAATATTCAGAAAAGTTCAGAGGTACCCAGGGAAGCCACAACCCTGTGTAACAATGCTGCTGCCTCTGGGAGCAGCTCAGAATGGGGAGAGCACCTAAGAGTCAGAAGTGATTCTCACACTTCTGTTATTTTTGGTTTGTGCCTCTCTGGAGAGTAAAGAAGGTAAGTTCTGTGCCAGGACACAGCACTTCACAAGAGCACAGTGCATGCTTGAAGAGTGGGACATGCCATGAATTAAGGACCATCCCAGGCTTACTTTGAAAAGCTAAACATGAATAAGTTTGGAATGGAAATGGAACCCAAAATTTCTTCAAGTACCCCTCTAACAGTTTGTTTATAACTTACTTTTCTGCTGTAAGTGTTTAAGTAGCCTCATTTTAGTAGTCTAATCTCTGTGTAAAAATGTTTACTCTTGGTTATAAAGAAGCTTATATTAAACTGAAAAGGTTCCTTGGCTTAACCATAACCATTAACCTCTCTAAATTTCCCTTCATTTTTTGAATTGATGGCTCAAGAATTGACATTAGAAGGTAGAATCAGAGAGTAAGTTGAGTATGAGACTGGCAATTAAAATTTAGAGCACTGATGGAGTAGAAAGTGCTGACTTGTCATCCAAATCATTCATGTTTAGGAAAAAGTAGCCTGGGATTGACCTGCTGCATTTTGGAGCACACTTGGTGATGGAACCTTTTGGGGTTTTAACTCCTTTTTTCCCCCTCTCTCACGGCTGTGTATCTCTGTTTGCCACCTGTGTTTTGCTGTGGATCATTTTAGAGACATGCATGAACAAATCATCGCCAGTATTAAAGGACTGCCCTGGCAGGGTGATGATCCCTGCGAGCTGCTTCGGTCCCTCAGTCAGCTTCAACACCGCTCCCACCTCCTGTGAGTGCTCTGCCTATGGCTTTGCAAGTGCAACAAGAACCAGGCAGTTTCTCCACTCCCTAAAAGTGATGCTTGTGCCAAATTTGTCTTTTGAAAAATGCCAAACAAGACAATTAAAAAGAAAACATCCCTTCTGGTAGAGAACGCCTTGCTTCATTGCATTAGCTGGAAGTTAAACCCATTTCTCATGTGAACTTGCTTTAAAAGCTCCAAGTATAATATGTCTATAACATATTATAGACATATAATATTAGACATACTTGGAGCTGTTAAAGTATATGCTTTATATACTTAAAGCTTAAAGTATAAGCTTCCAAATATGTCTATTATATGTCTATAACATATTATGTCTATAATATGTCTAATATGAGCTTATTGTTACAAAATATTCAATAGTGAGATCTCCCTCAAGGTGTGACAAATGTTTCCTGAAATTCAGGGTGCTGGTGCTGGATGTATTCCTGGGTTTAGAGCCTTTACATCTGCAGTTCTGTGTGTGTGTAAGGAAATTAATCTGTGCTGTACAAGTAAATGTAAACTGGGTGGTTCAGAGCAGAAACCTGCCCTATATCACAGAGTTAATGTGCTTAGAACCAGCATTTGAGCTGCAGCTTTCTTTGTGAGAGCTTCCCCTGCTTCACCTTCTGTGTGTGTCCTGCTCAGACATTCCAGAGTCCCTGTCCTGGGACATTCATTGTCCAACTGGGAGCACTTGGGTTCTTCCACAGAGCTCCTGGTGCCAGCAGCTGTAACTTCTGAACTGAGCACTTCTATTTGCTAGGCCTTGTGTTGTAATGAGTTTAATGACCATACTAAAGAGAATAACTCACTCTAGAGTCACCTGTCCATCAATGCGGGTTTGAATAGCTTTAACTTCAGATGTAATGTTTCACTTTTGAAAGCTTCCAATACCTACAGAGTTTATTTAAGAAAAAGAAATTGTTCTTGTTGCAGAGCAGTTTGCATTTCTTGCATTGATGACTTGTAAGAATAATGCATGAACACACCCTGGTGCTGTTGTGCTCATTTTCTTCTGTCCTTTACCTTGCCTCATAAATTGCACCAATTTATGGCTTGCTGAAATAATCAAAAATCATGTGCATTTTTTTTTCTTAAATTATCTTTAATATTTTCACAGGAAAAGTAAAGGTGTCAAGCAAAAGCAGATCATTCCCAAGGTAATCAGAAAATTTAGATTTCTCTTGCGTGTGGGCTTTTTTGCACTGTGAATTTCATTTTGATTGACAGAACTCACTTCACCACTGTTTTATAGTGTAGGAAAGTTGTGTAATTTATCCTGACAAGCTGAAAAGTAGGTGAATGTTCTCTTTAATAAGAATTGTTTAATTAGACAGATATGAAGATGTCATAAGTGTATAAAGTAATTTCCAAGTCAGGGAAGCAAATGCAGTGATTGTGTGATTCCCGTTGTTCACCTTACACTCTTGGGACAGGGCAGTGAAACAGTTTCACTCCTAAGAAATGTTTTGACCCAAAATAGAAATAATCATGAAATATAACATGTCACTGAATGTGGAACTCTGGGTAGCTGGTTTCATTCTGACTCATTTCAGAGAAAATATTTCCCTTTTAGTTGAAAGACTTGCAGTTTGTTGATTATGAAAACTTTTTTGTAGAACTTGCTGGATTCCAAATCTCTGAAGCTCATCATGAGCATGACTCTGCATGACCGGACTACAAAGTCCCTTTTGCACTTGCACAAGAAGAAGAAGCCCCCCAGCATAAGTGCCCAGTTCCAGGTGGGTGACAAACCTCAGGGAACAGCCCCTGCTGGGCTGATCTGGGCTGGTCTTGCTTGGAAAACCAAGTGGGTTTTATTCTTGAGGTTTTTTGAGGTGAGGTTTATGCTTGATGAAAGTCAGAGTACATTTTGAGATGCCATTGATGCCATGAAATGTCAGTTCTCTACACTGATCATCCTTATATACAGATCTAGTGCTACTGTGAGAGCACGAGAGGATGTTCAAACCCTGCTTGAAATTCTCTTGAGAAAAGCTAAAAGCAAATACCAAACACAGGGATGTGCTGAGCAATATGGCAGAATCTGTTTGGATTTTGTACAGCCACGAGACCTGAAACAACCTGATTCCTGAGGGAAAAGCTATCCTGCTGTCAAACACCAAATCACCATCAAAATGCTATCCTGAAGAAAAACTTTTGTGACTTTTCATTTCAGTCTTCACTGAACAAGTTGCTGGAGACCCTGGGCAGAGCTGAGCCATTCTTCATCCGCTGCATCCGCTCCAACGCAGAGAAGGTGAGGCTGCCTCAGGCTGAGCTGCCTGCTGAGATCCAGGCCTCAGCCTTGGAATCTCTGTTTCTGCTCAGGCTCCTCAGGCTCTCACTGCTGTTTTCTGCTGGTCCTTTACAGAGGGAGATGCTCTTTGATGAGAGCTTGGTGCTGCAGCAGTTACGGTACACGGGCATGCTGGAAACTGTGCGGATCAGGAGGTCTGGCTACAGTGCCAAATACACATTCCAGGTACGTGGGAGCTGGAAGGGAGTTGTGCTTTCAGGAATGTCACAGAGAAAAAATGAGGGCCTTTGTTGGGGCCGAGCCATTTGTCGGTGAGGGGAGACTCAGACACTCAATATGAGTGATAAGCAAATTCCGTTTATTGAAGAGAGCATCAGACACTTATACAGCGAGTAATAAGCTTATGAATATTCTGTAAGCTAAGCAATCTATTGGTTAAACTATACCATCAACTCTTCCTCATTCCTTAGGGGGGTTACATGTCTCTTTTCTCATGCCTCTTTCACTGTTTGTTATCCTACCACAGCTAGGCCCAAGGACACTGCTATCTGTGCAGGTGCCGGACTTGGAATCAGCCACGACTTTGTACTTTTCCATTTTCTAGCAGCTAAATTCCCAACACAGGAATATCTGAAAACACATCTTGAGTGTCTCTTTGTATGAGGCTCATGACCACTTGGGATGAGCTGTAAAAATGCACTGAAGTTTTGAGAGAGCCTGCATGGTAAAAAGTCATAGTTAAACTGTTGTGGGTTGTCTGCCAGTAAATTCCCTTCACACAACCAGGAAGAAACATTCTGAGTGCAGTCATGCTGTCTAATGTGGGAATTAGTTTTCTGTAAAAAACTCTGTAGGTTGAGAGATCACATCCAGGTGATCTTTCCCATTAACAGAGGCTGACTGTAGCCTGCATTTTACATGGAGAAATAGCTCAGTTTGTAGTGAGAGGTGAGTATTTTCAGAACCCTGTAGCTTCATTGTCTTAAATAGATTTCTATTTTAGAGCTAAAACTCCAAACTTGGGAGTTGCTTTCTAACTTTGGTCTCTTGCTGTCTCTGTTTTTTACAGGAATTCATTGACCAGTTTCAGGTGTTACTGCCCAAAAATGCCAAAGCCTCCAAGGAAGACATTTGTGCTTATTTGAATAAACTAAAACTGAATGAAAACTACTATCAAATAGGGAAGACCAAGGTCTGTGAAACTTTCTGTAAGGCAGTAAGAACCACTGCTGTACACTCCAAATTCAGTGCAGTTCATTTAGAAATGTTACTCTTCTCTGTTTTATGTACCCAGATTGGCTATTTTACCTCTTGCAAGTGGTGACACAGAGGTTATACCTGACCCCTTGGTTTTGATGCCAACCTGGTTTTTTGACTACACTACAAATCCATGTTATATAGATAGTTTGGGAAATCATTGCTGTTGGCATTTGTCAAACAGATCAATGTTTACATTTTGAAAGGGTTCTGTGATTTGAAGGCTGTAAGGACAGGTACAAATTTTAGAATCCAAACTCTGAAATTTAAAAGGATTTTTATCTTTTGGGCAAGCTGTCAGCCAGTAAGGTTTGGTGCAGTGGTACCAAACCATTACCCTATCTGTTATTATAGTTCCAGTGGGGGCTGAAAGGAGTTAACTCCTTGATGAACTTTCCTTTAACTGAACAGGTTTTTATGAAAGAGGCTGAACGACAGATACTACAGGATACACTACACAAAGAAGTGATCAGGAAAATCATCCTCCTTCAGAGCTGGCTCAGGATGGTTTTGGAGAGGAGACGCTTTCTCAGGATGCGGCAGGCAGCCGTTGTTTTACAGGTATCTTTGAGAACACCAATAACTGTTGTTATTTTCCTAATAACAACAAACCAACCCTGTCATGGGCACTCCCCACCTCGAGGCAGCCCTCCCTCAGCTCAGAACGTCCCTTTGCAGGCGTGCTGGCGCTCGCGCCGTGTCAGGATGGCCCTGCAGAGGAACAACGCTGCCATCGAGATCCAGGCGGCCTGGAGGCGCCACCGGCAGAGGAAACGCTTCCTGCAGCTCAGGAGGAGGATTTGTCTCCTGCAGGCCCTGGTCAGGGGGCACCTGCAGAGGAAGAGGTAAAGGGGAAGGAGCAACGTGGCATGAAAACATCAATTCATCACCTGGCTTCACCTGCCAAGCTCAGTTTGTGTGGTGGGGTGACTTAGTCAACAACTTGGTAAATTGTTGCCCAAGGAAGTTGTGGTTGCCCCTGGAAGTGTCCAAGGCCAGGGTGGGTGGAGTTTGGAACACCCTGGGATAGTGGAAGGTGTCTCATCCCCATGGGAATGAGATGATCTTCAAGGTGCCTCCCAAGCCAAACCATTCTGGGATTGTATGAACTTTAAGGCAGTTACTGCCTTGTGATATTTCAGTCAGTATCAAGTGGTCAGTGGAGTGTGGACACTGGATAAGTGCTCAGGATTTCAGCTTTATTCAGCTCAGCTGCACTGGTGCTGCCAGTCCTGCCACCTCCCTGCAATCCCAAACTGTAGTTTGGGTCTGTGCTGCTCTTTGAGCTGCATTTAAGCAGTTGGTGGGGTTTTTTTGACCCCTGGGCATTAAGGATTTGTGTTTTCATATTAAAAATTCTTAACAGATACCAGAAGATGGTTCTAGAAAGGCAGAAAGCTCAAGAAGAGCAGAAGGAAATGCAGGAAGATGAAGACAAAGAGCAAGATACGAGCAAGACGTCCAACATAGATGAAGATAAGAGCAAGGATGAGCAGAGTGAGCCAGCAACAGATGTGAAACACGAGTCAGAGACAGATCACGCTGTTGAAGATAAAGATCAAGCTCAGAATGAGCAAGCTGAAAAGCTGAGCTCGTCTGAGAAAAGCCAGAAGCACACGGTGGAGGGCTCGGAGAGAGTGAGCAACAGCCGGGAGAAGCGGGAATCCCGTCGGCAGAGGGGGCTGGAGCACAACGACTTGCAGAACAAGCATGCGCTCCTGTCCGTGGAGGGACCGTCTGCATTGTGCCACGAGGAGCAAACTGTTTCTGAACAAGCCCTGGAAAGTGCTCCAGAGACAGAGAAATCCACAGCACAAGAAGATAATGCCCTTCAGGGAAGCAGTGAGGGAGAGAAAAGTCCAAGTGAAGAAAAAACTCTTTCAGATACTCCACCATCAAGTGAGATAAAAGAAAGTGATTCTGTTCCTGAGCAACCACCTGGATCAGAGGCAGAGGACAGGGCAGCTGATAGAACAAAACCACAACAGAATCAAAATAACCAAATAAAAAGCAGCCAAAGCTTTACCTGCCCTGAAAGGCCCACAGATCTTGCACTGAAAGTTCACAGCACACTGTCTGCTGGTGGCAGCTTTCATGGCCCTGCTGACTGCTGGGCAGAGAGAAACAGGAGGCAGAGGGCAGCCAAAGACCTGGACAGCAACACTTCTGCAATCCAGAGATATGTGGATGACCCAGAGAAGCTAAAGTACAAGAGAGAGAAGTGGAAAGGCAAGAGGCAGTCTGACTCTGGCCAGAATGATGTGCTGAGTCAGTCTCTGGATGGAAGGATACGTGTGGATAAGTCTCCTCAGGATCAGCTAGAGTAAGGGCAGCTTCCTTTTTTATCACTGATAAAACAGGTATCTGTAATGTTTAAAAATCAATGGAGGACTCCTGAGAGCCTGTACATTTGGGCCATGTTGTGGGAGCACATGGAGCTGTGAGCAACTCCTGCTTTTCCTTGGCTCCCAGCCCTGCAGTGAATCTGGATGGGCAGAATGTTTTCAGAAGCTCACAAAAGCTGCAAAGCCTGCCTGGCTGTATTAAAAGAAGGAGTCAGGGCATTAGTTGAAATAGTGTCTGGAGTTTATTTTCATGTGTCTTTTACCCATTGAAAACAAGGTTTTAGTGACCTGCAGCTTGCAAGCATCATCCCTCTGATATGGCAGGAAATCTGACATTCCCATGCTTTTTCACTTCTCCAGTACATTTTGCATGTAAAAGTAAATTGCAAGGGCTGACTCAGATGTAGTGTTGATATGTGGGTTATTTAAAAGATGTGAAGAGTCCACAGACTTTATTAAAATATATATTCTGAAACTTCTCTTACTACAGGAAGAAGGGGAGTTCAGCTTCGTTAAGTGACCTTTCAGCACTGGCCCAGACTGTTGCCATGAACCAGGTACTGATGCTATTGTGCATATTTATACTTAATTATTGTTTATAAATATTAAAGATTTGTGAATAATTGTCTGTAGTGTATTTGTGTGGCTTCAGGTTGATTTTGGTTTTGTTTGATACCAATGTAAAAACAATCATCAGGAAATATTTGAAAATATATTTTTTAATAAATGGATCCTTGATCAAAGCATTGGCTCTTGTATTAGGAAGCTAATATTGGATAAAGTGTTTTGTCTTGATGAAGTAAACTTCACCATTCTAGCTTTTAAACCATTTAAAGAATCTGTGTCACTCAAAATGCAGTTTCTGACCCCTCCTCTCTCCTGTAGCTGTCACCAGAGCCAATTGAAGAAGAAAAAGGCAACAAGAAATGCCCTGTGCAGAAGAAGCCCAGTGACCACTTCCCCAGCTCGGACACGGCCATTCCCATGCAGCCAGCGAGTCAGCAAGGGGATGCCAAGTATGGCTTGTGTGTGTGACTGACCTGGCTTTCAGAAAATGGAAAAAAAATAGATTTTCCATTGATTCTTGAGTTGGACACCTTGATTGTGCAGAGCACAAGCTGGGATCAGCTACACCAGTGGCTGTGTTGCTGCTTCGTGTTGCCCTGAGTGTGATATCTGAGCCTGCTGAGGAACAGATTCTCTGCTTGCATAACACTTTCTGTGAAGTGGTTCTTTTTAAAATAAGAACCAACTTACAGCTGGGATTAAAGGTTCATGTAGTGTAATACAACACTAGTAGAAAAGCTGAAGAGCCCATCAAGCATGTAATGCTGCTTCCCTAGCCTGCTCCAGCCTCTGGCATTCTGCAGCCCAGAGACTTCCTGAGCCAGAAGTGATGTTGTGGATATGTGAGGGGCTGTGTGTGTGCTCTGGTCTTGTAAATACCAGAAACTCCACGAGTGCTTTCACATTGTCTTTCCTTTTTTTTGTGCTGCTCAGTTTTTCTGCAGGTTGGGCCTTAAATATTCCCCATAGTTGTGAATCCTGTGGTGGGTTATTGTTAAGAGCCTGTTCTTGTGGCAGAGCCAGCTTCCATTCCTAACGGGACAGACTTGTATCTGCTTTTGTATTCAGGTCTGCTTTCAAAAGCCCTTTGCGGAGACTTTTGGGGAAAAAGCCAGACAAGAAAATTGCAAAGGAGAGTCCTGATGTGATTGAGGAAGGAGATGGCCTCTCCCTGGTGTCTTGTGTCCTCTTTACAGACACAGGAGGTGTCCAGAAAGTTTCAGAGGGTGAGTTTGGTGGTTTAACCCTCAGCACAGTGCATCTTCCTGTGAGGAAACAAATGCTGCAGAGTTCCCTCA
Organism: Zonotrichia leucophrys gambelii; assembly: GCF_028769735.1. Taxonomy (NCBI): domain Eukaryota; kingdom Metazoa; phylum Chordata; class Aves; order Passeriformes; family Passerellidae; genus Zonotrichia; species Zonotrichia leucophrys. Next base: position 2,759,819 of record NC_088197.1, on the reverse strand, counting down.
CCCTGCCTGAGCATCCAGATCCCTTTCTTTGGCAGGTTCCTCGGGGCAGCCAGGCCGCCCCCAGGCTGGGAAGGAGAGCAGCAAAGCCAAGAAGAACAGAACCATAAAGATCAGCAAGATCTCCAGCGCGTCCCAGAACTGGCGCGCGTCCATGGTGCGGGAGATTGCCAACGCCAACGAGCTCAAACACCTGGATGAGTTCCTCCTGAACAAGGTGAAAGCTCCCAGCCATGAAAATTCAGACCTTTGTTCATTGCTTATATAGTATTTTCAAGCCTGCTGGTCTAGGTGCAAGTTGTGTTATAATTTAAAGAAAAGGGAATTGATTGGATGGTTTGACTGAGTTACTCTGCATCCTTCTGTTCTTTTCCTCAAGTCACTGAATGCATAATATTGCATTAAATACAATACAGGGCATTCATGTTAGTTCTTTGTTTACAAATGAGTGGGCAGCAAAACTTGTATTAAAAAACCAGCAAAAGTTGTAAATAGAGAGTTCTCTAATGCCCAGCTATCCAACTCTACTGTTTTGTATCATCAGCACAGGGCATTAAAAAAATGTTGTTTTAAATAATTGGACTGGTCACAAATGACTAAGCCCAGCCACTGAAGCTTAACTCTGTTCAGATGTTCTTTTTTTAACAAAATCTGATGCAGATGTATTTTTTTCTAGATCAATGACTTACGCTCCCAGAAGTCTGGTGTTGAATGTTTGTTTTTTGAAGCCACAGAGAAGTTCAGAGGAAACATCAAGACCATGTACTCTGCTCCTGTAAGTAGTAAGTCTCAATCAAGGGAAGTTGGCAGGCAATAAATGAGTTGAGTGTGCAGGTTAAAGGCTTGGCCTGCAGCTCTTCAACAAAGCACTTCAGCAATTCTCAGCACAGAATTCAGAGCTGAATGTTTGACTCATTTTACAGCTCTGCTGTAATTTCAAGCAGCCTGCTTTGTTTTCCTTTGCTCATTCACTCAGCCATAAATTTATTTTTAGAAATGGATGGATTTTGCTGTCTTCAGCCTCCTAATGCTGAAGAGAGGAGCCAACAGCTTTTCCAATATTCTTCTGACACTGCCTTGTGTCAGCCAAGTGCTGTTGGACAGTGCAGGAGGGAAGTGTGTTAACTTGTTTCTGTCATGGGCTGTTATCTTTGTCTTTGATCATGGCTGTGCTTTTTCACCTCTGAGCTTAAGTACATGAAAATATGAAACTGTCTCAACAGTATTAAAAAGGAATGTCTGACAAGTATTTTTCCTTCTTTAGAATGGACAAATCCATGTTGGCTATAAAGATCTGGTGGAAAATTACCAGCTCCTAGTTACAAACCTGGCCAAAAAAAGGGAAGAGAAAGAAGTCAAGCTGGTTTTGAATCTCTTTCTATCCCTTCTGGATGAATTCATTAGAGGATATACAAAGAAAGAGGAACCTGAGCAGCCCAAGGTATGAAAGTTGTTCTGTTGCTGGTTTATGGTGTGATGAAACACTGTTGCTCTGTTAATTTAGGGGACCTGTGTTATCTCAAAAACCTTTTCCATGGCATTCTTAATTATTTGGGAAACACTTGCCATACACACATCATGTGTGTAACAAATTCTGATTGCTGTTACACCTTTATGGAATTGTTGTTTTTTAAACTTAATATTTTCAGAATCTGAAAGTGTGCATTTTCTTTGGTGAAAACATAGGAGTTCTCTGGAGGTTTGAGAGATGGAGTTGCTTTGTCATCAGGCAGTGAGCTCAGTTGGTTTTTAGGAAGTTGATAGTGTGAGCTCAGACAACCCTCAAACCCAGCTGAAGCTGCAGGATAGTGTCTCAAGGTCTGGAGGTGAAGTAAAGCCTGGGAAACTCAATAAAGGGAGAAAAAAGGAATGGGATGTCTGAATTTCAAAGACTAAGGCCAGTTTTGTTTCCCTTTGCAGCAAACCAAAGCCCAGAAGAAGAAACGGAAGCAGGATCGTGCAGTAAGTGTTTTCTTTCTGCAATAACCCAAGTCCTCAGGTGCACTCACAGAACACAAACACCCTCTGAAGAGCTTGATTTTGTACTGACATTCTGGTTTGTTTTGCATGCTCATTCACTTACCTCTTTTATGAAGATGTGACAATACAAAACCAGTTTTCACAAAGCAGAGATCTTTCTCATGCAGTGATAGGTGGGATCAAGCATTTTCTTGCTTGTCCATAGCTTCTTTTAAAGTCTAAGGCTTTTTCAAGCATGGGTTGTTTAGAACAAATACTAAATATTTATAACAAAACTACTACAGCTCTTTTACTGATGAACTTTAAGGCAGCAAGTCAATTATGAAATGTTCCAGCAAACTTAAGTTCCTTAAGATAGGGTGAAATTTGGTTTCAGGGTGAAATGATTGTAAAATAAAAGGTGGAAATGGATGGTTTTGTTAATAATAATAGGCTTTTATAAAAATAATAATAATAATTTTTAAAAGGCAAGAAGAGTTCACTGGTTCCTTGCTGTCTCTCACCAGATTGAAGAGCACAATGGCCACGTGTTCACAAATTACCAAGTGAGCATCCGGCAGTCGTGTGAGCACTGCTCCTCCTACATCTGGCCCATGGAGAAGGCCTGTCTGTGCAGTGGTGAGTGAACAGGCCATGTAGAAAAGGGGATTTAGGGTACAAAGTGTGATTTAGATGCTTGTAACAATTGCTCCTTTCTCTAGTGTGCAAGCTGACTTGTCACAAGAAGTGCATGTCCAAAATCCAGAGCAGCTGTACCTCTTGTGGGAAAAAGGTAAGGCCTGTGGATGTGGGATGGGGTTCTGTGCTACCAGAAGTGCTGCATGTAAAATCCTGCATTTATTTCTCAGTAAATGAACAGTGGATGCCCAGATACTGAATAAAAATGGCTTAAACAGTTCCCTCCTCAGTGAGAGAGGGACCCTCTGCAGAAGCAGCATTCTCCTAGGAGGTGATGCTTGAGCTAATTTAGGAACCCTTCTCACAGAGTGTGTGTGCAGTGTTGGCCAAGCTGATAAAGCAATCCTGCAGTGTGAACCATAAAGGCTCTTTATTGCTGCAGCTCAGCAAATCTGCCTTCTGATCCAAGGCAGAATAAAGCACTCAGCTGTAGCTTCTGGAAGCATGAGGGGGTTGTGGCAGGAAGCCATGGGGCAGGGAGGGGGCAGTGAGCTCACGGCTGTGTCACCCCCAGGGCTCACAGCTGTGTCACCCCCAGGGCTCACACTGTGTCACCCCCAGGGGCAGAGGGCTCACACTGTGTCACCCCAGGGCTCACACTGTGTCACCCCCAGGGCTCACACTGTGTCACCCCAGGGGCAGAGGGCTCACACTGTGTCACCCCCAGGGCTCACACTGTGTCACCCCAGGGCTCACACTGTGTCACCCCAGGGGCAGAGGGCTCACACTGTGTCACCCCCAGGGCTCACACTGTGTCACCCCAGGGGCAGTGGCTCACACTGTGTCACCCCAGGGCTCACACTGTGTCACCCCCAGGGGCAGTGAGCTCACAGCTGTGTCACCCCAGGGCTCACACTGTGTCACCCCCAGGGCTCACACTGTGTCACCCCAGGGGCAGTGGGCTCACACTGTGTCACCCAGGGCTCACACTGTGTCACCCCAGGGGCAGTGGCTCACAGCTGTGTCACCCCCAGGGCTCACACTGTGTCACCCCCAGGGCTCACACTGTGTCACCCCAGGGCTCACACTGTGTCACCCCAGGGCTCACACTGTGTCACCCCAGGGCTCACACTGTGTCACCCCCAGGGACAGTGGCTCACACTGTGTCACCCCAGGGCTCACAGCTGTGTCACCCCCAGGGCTCACACTGTGTCACCCCAGGGCTCACACTGTGTCACCCCCAGGGCTCACACTGTGTCACCCCCAGGGCTCACACTGTGTCACCCCCAGGGGCAGAGGGCTCACACTGTGTCACCCCCAGGGCTCACAGCTGTGTCACCCCCAGGGCTCACACTGTGTCACCCCAGGGCTCACGGCTGTGTCACCCCCAGGGCTCACGGCTGTGTCACCCCAGGGCTCACAGCTGTGTCACCCCCAGGGCTCAGAGCTGTGTCACCCCAGGGCTCACACTGTGTCACCCCAGGGCTCACGGCTGTGTCACCCCAGGGCTCACACTGTGTCACCCCAGGGCTCACACTGTGTCACCCCAGGGCTCACACTGTGTCACCCCCAGGGGCAGAGGGCTCACACTGTGTCACCCCCAGGGCTCACACTGTGTCACTCCCAGGGCTCACACTGTGTCACCCCAGGGGCAGAGGGCTCACACTGTGTCACCCCAGGGCTCACACTGTGTCACCCCAGGGGCAGAGGGCTCACACTGTGTCACCCCCAGGGCTCACACTGTGTCACCCCAGGGGCAGAGGGCTCACACTGTGTCACCCCAGGGCTCACAGCTGTGTCACCCCAGGGCTCACACTGTGTCACCCCAGGGCTCACACTGTGTCACCCCCAGGGCTCACACTGTGTCACCCCCAGGGCTCACACTGTGTCACCCCCAGGGCTCACACTGTGTCACCCCAGGGCTCACAGCTGTGTCACCCCAGGGGCAGAGGGCTCACAGCTGTGTCACCCCAAGGGCTCACACTGTGTCACCCCAGGGGCAGAGGGCTCACACTGTGTCACCCCCAGGGCTCACAGCTGTGTCACCCCCAGGGGCAGAGGGCTCACACTGTGTCACCCCAGGGCTCACACTGTGTCACCCCAGGGGCAGAGGGCTCACACTGTGTCACCCCAGGGGCAGAGGGCTCACACTGTGTCACCCCCAGGGCTCACACTGTGTCACCCCAGGGCTCACACTGTGTCACCCCAGGGCTCACACTGTGTCACCCCAGGGGCAGAGGGCTCACACTGTGTCACCCCCAGGGCGAGCAGGACACCGAGTCCCTGCGGGGACACTTCGGGGTGTGCGTGAGCGCCCTGACCAGCGAGAGGAACTCGGTGCCCGTGGTCATGGAGAAGCTGCTGGAGTACGTGGAGATGCACGGGCTCTACACTGAAGGCATCTACAGGAAGTCAGGATCAGCAAATCGCATGAAGGAGCTGAAGCAGATGCTGCAAGAAGGTCCAGGCAGTGTTGACTCTTTGCATGTCATTGCATGATATCACTTTTCCCTGCAATTCTCTTCTACCTGAAAGTATCTGTCACTTAGTGTTTAAAAGCAGCTTTTTGCTGACTGTTCAGCTGTATTAGTTTTGTTGGCTGCCAAAAGCTGTTTAATACCTTTAAATTACTATCTTCTGCCTATTTTTAACTTCTGAATTGTCCACTTAGTAGGTATGAAATATTTGTAAAGTTTCTTTGCACTGCTGTACATACTGAGTGTCCAAGAGGCCTCCTTACACGTCATTTGGGAATTTATGATCATGGTGTTTGTATTCTAGCAAGATTAAAATCTCTTTTCCTGGATGTTGAATTCCAGAGTGGCTTTGATAGAAGCTGTGAACCTCATGTTCCCCAACACCTTGGCCATCATGTTATCAGATTTATCAATTCAATTCAGAAGTTAAAAATAGGCAGCAGATAGTAATTGGGATTCTGTGAACAGGAGATTAGAATGTTCCTAATCTCATTTCTATGGGGTCTCATTGTGTGCATCAAAGGAATGAACTGCTCTAAATAAAACATTTCATTTCAGACCCAAACTCAGTGAAACTGGAGAATTACCCTATTCACACCATCACAGGGATCCTTAAGCAGTGGCTGAGGGAATTGCCAGACCCACTGATGACCTCAGCACAGTACAATGATTTTCTCAGAGCTGTAGGTAGGTTTAAAAACCATTCTTCAAACATTTCTGCTTTAACTCATTGTGTCCTTGGGAAAAGAAATTCTTAAGATGCTCATGCTGACTAAACAGCTCCTTCCAGTGCACTTAAAACAATGATTTTAGACATTTTACATGAAACACTCCTCAGGGAATTTCTCCTCTAGCTTCATCTTGGATTCTTTTTTTATTTTTAATGTGTCACTTACAGCTGCTCTTTCTAAAAACAGAATAAGGATGTCAACAAGTTTTCTTTCAGGAAGGGTTTTTCTTGTTATTCTGAACGAGATCTGGATATACAGATACTTTTAATACCTAGATTCTTTTAACTTCAGTGGGATTAAGGCACCCTAGATGGTGTTGGAGGTCTTAGTGTGACACTTGATGATTGCTAACAGCAGCAGCTCCTGAAAATGCAGGATAATTGCAGTGCCATGAGGGGGACTTTACCAGTCAGTTATAATAGTTGCTAAATGAAATGACAGTAAGACTTATCAGAATTTAGGAATTTTAAGCTTTCCACTAGCCTAGCACAGCAATTAATATCTTGTGTTTTCTCCCTTTGTGCAGAACTGCCAGAGAAACAGGAGCAACTCTGTGCCATTTACAGTGTCCTGGAGAAGCTCCCACAAGCAAATCACAATACCTTGGAACGACTCATCTTCCATCTTGTCAAGTAATGAGTTTAATTTCTTCATTTGTAGAGAAACTGTGATTCTGAATGCTGCTTGAAAACTTTCTAAAGTGTTAAACACCTTCAGTGTCAGTGTGGGGATTGTGCTGCTGCTTTGGAAATGAAGGAATTGAAGCTGGTAGTTGTGCTCACAAACAGGTGTGTGGTTACTTCTACACCTGGTGTATTTGGATCAAACCAGGGAAGAACAGCTTTGAGGACAAGGTAGATCTCAAAGCCTTGGTGAATCATCCAAGCACCAGGATTTAGACAGAGAGCTTGTAGTGAACTGAGCATGAACATAGGCAAGTCCCAGGAGCAGGGATAAATGGTGCTGGGAAAGGGCTGCTCTTACCCAAGAAACCTGGGGATTTCCAAGCAGCCCTCTGAGCATGGGCAAAAGGGGTTTTTGAAGAGAAGATGCTGAATCACCAACATACTTTTGAGAAGCTGCCAGACTGGCTTAGCCTGGGTGACTTCCTGATAGTAGAAGGTATGAAATAATTGTAAAGCTTCTTTGGGCTGCTGTACATACTGAGTGTCCAAGAGTCCTCCTTATGTCATTTGGGAACTCTGGCACGGGTGTTTGTATTCCAGCAAGGTTAAAATCTCTTTTCCTGGACGTTGCATTCCAGAGTGTCTTTGATAGAAGACGTGAACCGCATGTCCCCCAACGCCTTGGCCATCGTGTTTGCTCCGTGCCTCTTGCGCTGTCCCGATACCTCTGACCCCTTGACCAGCATGAAGGATGTCTCAAAAACAACCATGTAAGTTTTGGCAGCTGCTGAGAAGCAGTGTTTTGGAATGGGATGGAAGGTCAGCACCACTAGCTGGATTTGCTACAACTTGATTCGTATCACGCTGAGATGCTGAGGTTCAGGAGTTGTTGAATTCTGGCTCTGCCAGTGCTGCCAGCTCATACACCCCTCTCAGACCTTCCACCTGTCTCTGTTTTACTAAGCATGAAGTAGCATGATCTATAAGTCTTTACTATCAGGTTTGTGTTTTACATCAAGAGAATCTATTTTTTGGGAGGCTTGGACCCTAATTATCTATTTTGCTGAGATACAAGCAAAATAGATAATTAGGGTACAAGCCCCCCAAAAAATAGATTCTCTTGATGTAAAACACAAACCTGTGTTTGTGTTTTACATCAAGAGAATCTATAAGTATAAAAATCTGTAAGTATAAAAAAATACTTACAATATGATATAGAATTAAGCTGTTTCCTGCATACTTAGAACCCCTGATGATCTCTTTGTTCTTTGAATTGAAGAAGGTTCTGTCCTTGACCCTCTCTGTTCTCCTCACCCTCCAGTAACTCTGGCTGTGAGAGCCCCTCACCATCCTCACTGGCCTTACCTCTGCCTCCAGTGGAAACAGAGTTTGAAAAATGGCAGCTTTTTGTAACTTCTTACTGACCCTGGGGCCATAGAGCTGGAGAAGGGCAGTTGCAGGCTCGCTGTGTCTCTGCCAGCCTGTGCCAGCCCAGGGACAGCAGGTAGAGGCAGCTGTGGTCATGTGTGTGTGCTCACCACTGTGTCCAGCCAGCATGGGAGGCTCTGGTGATCCCAGGAGGAACATGTGCCATTGCCTGTCACCATTACCTGTCCTGCTGTGCCTGCTGTGTTGGACTCTCACCTGTTTCCATGCAGTGCTGCTGTGAGGGGTGGGCTGGGACACTGTGTGACACTCCAGCCACGTGTGTGTGACAAACACCCCCAGCCAGGAGCAGCATCCCACCCCACCATGGCTGTTTCACAGCCTTCAGGGTATGAGGCAGCTCAATAACACCTTGCCTTTCTCACAGGTGTGTAGAGATGCTCATAAAGGAGCAGATAAGGAAGTACAAGATAAAAATGGAAGAAATCAATCAGCTGGAAGCAGCAGAGAGCTTTGCTTTCCGACGGCTCTCGTTGCTTCGGCAGAACACGGTAAGTGTTGAAATAAAACTTCCAAAATAAATAAAAATTCCAAATAAAACTTCCACCAACTTCTTGGGGAGGGAGTGCTACTTCTCCTGTCCATCCATTCAGTGAGTCAAAAATCAGCTAGAAAAAAGCAACTGCCCAAAGCTGTAGGTAGGAGCTCATATTCAGCTGCACTGAAGTTCTGATAAATGAAGGGTGCAGGGGTGGGAATCTGTTTTGTACTGGTCAAAATCTATTCCTATGTAATTCTGTCAGTGGAGCTAAGATTGAGTGTCTGATATGGCAAAAGAGTTCCTTCACTCCAGAGTTGGCTGGGGTGCAAAAACATGCTGGATTCTAGGAGGGAAAATACACTTACTCTTTGTTTTCGTTGTACTGATTAATACAAACCAAACTGTGTCTGATCAGAGGCTGCATATAGTGAATTTGGTCTCCATCTCTCCCTAGCTCTGGCCTATAAAACTTGGGTTCTCTTCCCCTTATGAGGGGAAGCTGGTATGTACAACTGCCTGGCTCCAGTGCATGGGTGTTTCTTGTGGTACTCTTGCATGACTAAAATACTTACACAGGTTGTAACTCAGTTTTAAACACTCTTGAACAATCAGGACTGCATGTACTGGTGCAACTTCCTCCCCAGACTGCATGCAGGGCTGCTGGGCTCTTCTGTCATCACCTGATATTTTATAAACACTGTGTGTAACTTACATTGGATGTCATAATATTACTCATTAAGTGACTACTAAAACTAAGCTGAGCCTCACAGCTCAAAAAAAGGTAACAAAATCCTGGATATCAGGTGAATAGGAAATTTTCTTACTTTTTGAAACATTTGTGTGGGTAACTAACAGCTCTTCATCAATTCCATCAGCCTCTCCTTTGACCCACTCATTTGTCTTCCACTCTGAAACTTGCAAGTGGGTGTAGCTGCTTGTGACTGACAAGTGTTAATGTGAATCTGTCTTGCAGAGTAAAAGTTCTCAGGTCAAAGGAAGTGACAGTGGCACCTCAGAGCTGGACTCTGTGCACGAAGAGGAGGATGTTTCTGAAGCCAACCGGGAGAAGGAGATTCTCATCGATCGCATACAGTCAATAAAAGAAGAAAAGTAAGTCCCCTTTACCTGGTCAGGCCATGCCCTTTGCATGGAGGTAAAGCAGGATACCTTTTGTCCAAAATTATCTAACTCTGTTCTGTAAGGCCTTGATGAGGGGGAAAATGAAAATACAAAGCATTAGCTGAGAGAGAGCACCATGAGCATTAATAGTTAATGGCTCCATGCTTTAGCTCTGAACACGAGCTGGGTGAAGGTGCTGGTGTCAGAGGTGCTGCAGCCTGTGTTTGGTGCAGGGAGGACATCACTTACCGCTTACCTGAGCTCGACCAGCGAGGCTCTGACGAGGAAAACGTGGACTCGGAGACCTCTGCGAGCACAGAGAGCCTGCTGGAGGACAAACCAGGCCGGGTGGATACCGAAGGTCAGTATTAAGGTAGTAAGTGCTTTTTTTTATTCTACATCTTTCATTGCATACAGCCAAGTGACCAAGCATTATCTGGTCACAGTGGCTCGTATTGAGTTACATTTTAGGCCTGCTATCAGTCTCTAAGTATCTTCTTTCTTTAAAGCAATTATTGGATTAGACTGCTGTGCTCAGAGCTCCAGCGTGCCTGCCAAAGACATTTGCAAAGTGCCTTCTCTCCCGCAAACCTCTTCAGATTCTTACTCTGCACCCCTGGCTTCAAGGCGCAGATACTCCTTAACACTGTCCAAGATTAAAGTGCCCCGTCGAACTCCAGTGATGCCAACAGCAAACATAAAACTTCCTCCCGGGATGTTCAAATGTACAGAATCCCAGGACGAGGCTTTCTCTGAGGAAGAGTGTCAGAGGGTGCAGCGGAGGGAGCAGCCAGCCAGGCGGACTGACAGCATCCACTCGGTGTACATTGCACAAGGGTCTGCACTGGCCCACGCTCAGGAACTCGGGGATGAATACGAACCCACAGCAAAACTCAAGCGCAGGTTCTCAGACCCCTACTCTCACATTCCCTGTGTGGAGAAGTGAAATTCTTCAGCGCTCTGGACTCTTCTTGAAGTTGACCACAGCTTTGGCTTTAACCCTTTGAGGGCTGTGAGCTTGTTCATGGTCTTTTAAGGGGCTGCGGGGAAGGCAGCCCAGAAATGTACAGTACTGTAAGGGTTAAGCAAGGTTGTTTAAAGCAAATATTCTCCACTTTAAATTAAAACCTTGCAAAGAAGGTAAAGCATCATGTTGAATAACATGGATCGAGTGTACAGGAACCAAGCCCCCCCATTCCGCTGCTGTGCCTTTTCCATTTGCCTTACAATGGGTTCTCACGGGACCAACAGTCAGTTTAGGTCAATGTGTGTTGCCTTAATGTTTTGTATGGTTTTATGACAATTTTCTCTATGGTTTACAGAGCTGGTAATAGCCTTAATTGAGACCAACATGTATAAAAACGTTTATTAAAACATTGCACTTTTAAAAAATACATGTGGTAGTTGATCGATGTCTGTCTAACAAGTAATTTAGTCCGAAGGAAGCCTTTACTCGGGGTACTGTTTTTATTAAGTAGCGAATAAAGACGGGGGAAAGGGAAGCTCTGACGCTGCTGTGGTGTCACAGGGGAGGGTTTTGGTGCTCCTGGAGCAAATGCTGGGTGTGCTGTGCGAGCCGCCTCACCTCTGTTCGGGGACACACCTGAGGGCGAGCTGCCATCCCACAGCAGCGCCTTGAGCCCACGGCCATGCCCCGGCCCCTCACGGCCTGCACCATCTTGGAGTGAGGGAAGAGCTCAGCTCGGCCACAGCGCTGCCCCGAGCCGCAGCTGCCTCTCCATGCTCGTGTGCACTCCTTAGATTTGGGGGAGGTTTCTGGGTTTTTTAAATAAACCGGGGCGGTCACGGCCCGCCCGGCGCTTCCCGCCCCTCCCCGCGCTCCGCCCCAAGATGGCGCCCGGCGCTGAGGGGAGTTCCGGTGCCACCATGGCGGCGACGCGGCTGGAGCTGAACTTGATTCGGCTCCTGAGCCGGTGCGAGGCGCTGGCGGCGGAGCGGCGGGACCCCGAGGAGTGGCGGCTGGAGAAGGTGAGGCCGCCGCGCCCCGCCCGCCCCTCTGCCCCGCAGCACCGCGTCCGGCCCCTCAGTAACCGAGACGGGAGCGCTGTGGTGTTACACCCACAGCCTTTGCCGGACAGGGGATTTCTCCTTAATGCTGTCACTTAAAATCTTGTTTTTGCCCTCAGTATGTGGGTGCTCTGGAGGACATGCTCCGGGAGCTGAAGAAGCAGTCCAGGTGAGCGCCCTAGCCCCTGGGTGCCTGTTGTGGGTTTGTGCCAGGGGGAGGTTTAGGTTGGACACCAGGAAAAATTCCTTCAGTGAAAGTGGTTAAACACTGGAAAAAGCTGCCCAGGGAAGTGATGGAGTCACTATCCCTGGAAGTGTTAAAAAAGAAAGCAGATGTGGCACTTTGCAATATGGTTTAGTGGGAATGGGGGGATTCAGTGGGAGGTTGGATCTGGTGATCTTGGAGGTCTTTTCCATTAATGACACCGTGATTCAATAATCTCTTACCTGTAAGTCAGCCATAGCTCACAATCACTACAGCAGTGTGTCTTCCCTGTGGAAATACATATTCCTTGAGCCCTCCCTGCTTTGGAAAAGGTGATTTGCAGAGGATTTACAAGTGTATTCCCAACCTGAGGCTATTTCTGCTTCTTTGAAAAACCATGTGGCTTTTTGTTATTATTTCACTTGGAAAGTAGAACACTAGAAAACGCTGATAACTTGTGATTTTGATGTTGTTATCTTTCCATTCCAACAGCAAGCCAGCCCCTGAACTGCTGAATGAATACTCTCGCAAAGTGGACTTCCTAAAGGGACTCCTAGAAGCTGAAAAATTGGTAAGATTTACTAGTTCAGCTTGAAAAGAGACATTGGTAGAGGATAAAGGAGCCGACTCTTAGCAGGGATTAATCCTAATTGGGAGCTCCCACACCTCAGGGGGCTCCTGCTGATAGCCCCGGGAGAGGTGCCAAGGTTACATTTAAAGGGAGCTGGAAACCTAAAGTAGATAACATTTTACTGACCAATAAGATAAATTAAGGTGTGAATACTAGGAAATGGATATTTAGGAGAAACACTTGGGGGGTTGACCTCTGGCCTCTGGCTGATCACTTGATGTCCTAGACTGAAAGTTCTAGATGGAGAGGATGGGATGCTGAGTGAGTGACAGAGAGCCAGGGTGGGGATTTGGGGAAGGGAAGGGATTACACGGGTAGAGGGAGGGGATACAATCTGGGGTAAACAATTTGGGAAAAATACGGGGATACAAAAACAAAACTATTACAAAGTATAAAAACACACTACAACAGGGAAGCAGCTGTGGGATACAAAAACAATACTAATTAGAGAGTGGGATAGAAACCCAAAACTAATTACAAAATATTACAAAGTATAAAAACACACTACAACAGGGGAGCAGCTGTGGGATTGCACCCCCGTCCCTGTGGGTCACACCCCAGCTGCCTCACACTGCACAGTGTCACATCCATGACTGCTTTTCCCCACTCCCAGTCTTCATCCACAGAAAAGGCTCTGGCCAACCAGTTCCTGGCCCCGGGGCGCACCCCGACCACAGCCAAGGAGAGAACCCCGGCCACCAAAACCGTGCACCTGCAGACCAAGGCGCGCTGCACGGGCCAGATGAGGAGCGAGCTGCTCGGCACAGTATGTTCACTGCTTCTTTACAGGCTGTCCTGCTTGTGTGCAGCTGCCTCACAAGTGTCCCAGGCTGGGTGGGGAGGCACCTCTTTATCTCTAAATCCTGGGCACGGGCACTCTGCCAGGCCTGTCCTTTATCACTGACCCTTTGTAATCTGCTCTTTTGGTTCTCTTTCTCCTCCCCCAGGACCCCCTGGCTGCTGATGGTGAGTTCAATCTGTTGGTTCCTCCAACTGTGTATTACAGAGAGGGGAAGAGGGAGGTCAGGTATTCAGTATTTCCCCAAGTGTACTTTTAATTTAGTGCCTCACTTCTTTTCAAGACAACAGATTTTAAAAACAAAACCCCTGACAGATGAAAGCAGAAGCGTTGTTATCAATGGTGGCAGGGACTTGCAGGAAGCTCTTTTTGTAGCATTCATGCAGAAACAGACATTCTAATTACAGAATTAGCAGGGGCAATTTATTTTGTGCCTGTTCCCTTCTGCTCTGAGCAAACCATGTGATCCTGGGTGCTTTGAGTAGGTGTTGTTCAGTTCCTCTGGAATACACAGCCATGTTATTCACGTAGGGAACTGGGAGGAATTAATTTGAGGTTTCCATGGCTACTGTTAGAGCGGCTGGAGCTGGGCCAATCTAACGTGTCCTGAAAGAACACCGAGACACACGGGCTGAAACCCTGCCCTCAGGGATGTGATTCAGCTGGGGTTTTTCCCCTCTTTTGATGTTCTGTGTCCTCTTTTCCCTGCAGAAAGCAGGTAGGCATTTGCCACCCATATTCCTTGGGGTAGAGGCTAAGTAGGATTTGGATATCCAAAAATCCCTTAGAGGAGACTTGTTTTTTCAGTCTGTGATTGCATGAGAATTTATAACATGCTAAGCACTTTTTATTTTTTTTCCAGATTCTGAGGAGTTGAACATAAGGAGGCGAAAGTAAGTCAGAATTTCTCATTCCAGTGCTCAGGGTTTTGGGAACTGTTTTCCCAATGACCTTTAAATCCCTGATTTGCTTTAAATTGGGTAAAGTGTCTGCTTATAGAGACCAAAATACAATGGCTTCAGTTGACTCAATGGGCTTTGTTGTCTTGTAGAGATGTAAAACCTGAGGAAAACCTGTGAGATCAACCCACAAGGAAATGTAAATCCCTTTTTTCCCCTGGTGCTCTTGCAGAGGCCTCCCATCAGACGAGAAGCAGTCGGCAGTGGAGCTGGATGCTGTGCTGCAGCATCACCAGGACATGCAGGAGAAGCTGGCTGAGGAAATGCTCAGCTTGGCTCGCAGCCTCAAAAACAACACCCTGGCTGCCCAGAACGTGATCAAACAGGACAACCAGGTAGTGCACGTTGAGCTGTGGCCCCTCAAGTTTTGCAACCCACAAGGTTCAAGTGCTGATGTGTGAAATCCTGCAGCTTGATTCCTGGTGGGATCAGAGTGGATCTGCAGCTGAATCTTTTCTGTGTTGGGGGAAGCTGCCAGAGCTGTGAGGCTGACCCTGTTTGCTCTCTTTGCTCCACAGACACTGTCACACTCCCTCAGGATGGCAGACCAGAACTTCGAGAAGCTCAAGGATGAATCCGACCGCCTGGAACAGCACGCCAAGAAATCTGTCAACTGGCTGCTGTGGATAATGCTAATTGTAGTTTGTTTTATATTCATCAGCATGATTCTCTTCATCAGGATTTTCCCCAAACTGAAATGAAAATTTTATTTTACTTAAAGCTGGCTGTAGTGCAGTGGGAAAGCTCAGCTGGTGTGAGAACTGTCACAGTCTTAGAGGCTGTGCAAGGCCTGCCTTGCATCTCCCAGTGGAGGAAGGCTTTCCTGAGGAAGGCTTTCCACACTTCCATTCTTGTTTACTTGGTGACTCTTGTTGCCTCTTGCAACAACAGTCAACCTGGGAGGTAAGGATGAGAATTTACACTGAGCTGCTAACAAGTTCTTCAGTGGATAAATACATTTTTAATGTGTTTGTGACAAATGTTATGGCTCCTAAAAGGCATTTAGTCAATACAAAGTTAAATAACAGTTGAAGTCTTACATTCTTTCCTGTGTTCACAGCTTTTCTGTACTGACCTAGGAGCTTGCTGCCAACAGGATATTTAATTTCAGTTCTGTACATACACAGCTGCAGTGTAGAAAGAGAATTCTGCTGTTCAGGTGCTTGCTTGGCTCAGATTCAGAGGACCAACAGGTAAAACTCTTCTCAGGCTCACAGTTTGCCCAGATGGGTATTTGGGACTTGGGACTTCACCATCATCTCCAGCTGAGATTACTACAGGACTGGAGCTGCTTTCTGTGCAGTGTTTGCCTCCCTTTTGTGTGTGCAAATGTTCTCACTTCTCATTGTGGTGTTGGTGCTGTTCCATGAAGGAAACGCCGTGACCCTGCCACCTTCCAGGTGTACACACAGTGCTGCAGGTGGCACAGACCTCACCTGTGCAAACATGCTTGTGCTGCAAGATGAGGGCAAAGGAAGGTGGTGTCTTCAAGATGGAAATAATAATTTTAAAATATTCAGCTTTTCTTTTTCAGCAAATTATCCCTGTTGTCTTAAGAGTTCACTAAAATAAAACAGAGAAAAAAGAAACTCATATTTTTCAAACACTGCTGCTGCTAGAAAAACTTGGAGACTGTAGTAAAGCAGGGTTTGTGTGACAGCACAATGTAGTATGCCACTCACTCATGGATTATCAAATGGATAATTATATTGTGAAGTAACAGCTTTTAATTCCAGGTACTCAGATATCTGCAATGTACTCCTGTTCTACTTACCTTGAATTTAGAGAAATTTATAGTTGTAGCAGTCAATTTATGGACATTTCTGCTTTTCCCAGTTGTTTTCCTTCATCTGTATGTAATGGTTGACATTTCACTGTGCTTCATTAGTCAATGCTGTGTCACCAAATTATTTTTTCAATTCTGATTGTTCACTACTTTCCCTGCAGGCATTTCAGTGCCAAGCTCTTCTCTTAGAGGCTGAGTGTGATGCTGGAATGGTTTTTGTGTGTGAGATTTTGGGATGCAACATTAATGCTTCATTGTCCATAACACTGTCCTCTTTATTACTTGAAATAAATTATTTTTTTCCTATTTTACAAAAGATTTGGTGCATCACTGCAGACAAGTTTAAAGCTGACTTTTGCTATCAGCAAAATGGATTGCCTGTAACTTTTTGGCACTTATAAATTAGGAAATTTTTGATTGGAAAGACATGAAAGGGAGCTGCTAGTGATAGCTTGTCTCCAAGAAAACATCCTCTACTCCAAGTCACAGATATTGATTTACAAAGAAGCCTGCATGGAGTGAGTTCAGAAACCACTTAACTTTGCCCATTGACATTTCATGGGTGTTTGTTGTGTTGAATGAGCACCAGGAGTGAACCCTGAACACTTTTTGTTATCTCCAGCAGCCGTTGAGCACTGAGCCTCTGCTTCCTGGGGCTTCTCTCCCAGGTGGAAAAATGTTCCCTTCTCCTCCCAGCCCAACGGATCCCTGGCCTGCACACAAAGGCTGGGTTGTTGTCTTTGCTTTTCTCGAGTTCATTTAGCAATTGCAGTCATTCAACACCACTTTGAAGATGGGAGCCGGTGCTATTTAGAATAAACAATGACTCAGGGCTTTGTGACATTTCCCAGATGAATGACAGTTTTTATTTTTGACTGACCTGTGGGGGGTGGTGGATGCTCTGCTGCTCCAGCCCTCAGCTCCATTTCGTGGCACAGGGCTCTGTGCAGAATAATACATCTAGAATATGTATAGAAATGGCCTTCTGTGAGAGTTGCTTAACTTTCCCAAAAGCTTGGGAAATCCAGATGGGCAGATGTTTATCAGGCACAGGGTTGGGCCTTGCTTGGTTTCTTGGCAGACTACCTGCTTTGAGAGAGCAAGGAAAATTAAACCAAAACCCTTTTGGAGGCTTGGGTCACGTCAGGCCAGTGGATGCAGAGGTTCAGAGTCTGCAGCAGTGACTCTGGGTCAGTCTGAGCTTTTCTGGCAAACACCCTTGGTGGCAGAGGCTGTGTCACAGTGCTCAGTGTTCAGCAGCGTCCTCAGCACAGATGGGATGGGCTGGAAGGATCCTTCACAGGAATGGCAGGAGCAGAATGCCATGGCTCCTGTGGCTGGGCAGTGCCAGGTTTTGGGCACGTGCTCCCTTGGCTTTTCTTTGCAGCCTGAGGGGCTGTGAGCAGCTGTCCTGCCAAAAGGGAATATCCCATGGAGAGTGAAAAGGAGGGAGTGGGCAGAGCAGGTTCTGCTCTGACTGTTCCCTGTGTGACACCCAGTGTCACCTCATTGTCTGCTGTAAACCTGCCATGAAAGCTCAGAATTGAGTCTTGTGATTTCTAGTTACGATTTAGTTTATTTTACAAAGGAATTGTTCCCTGTGAGGGTGGTGAGGCCCTGGCACAGGGAGCTGTGGCTGCCCCATTGCTGGAGGTGTTCCAGGCCAGGCTGGACGGGGCTTGGAGCAGCCTGGGATAGTGGAAGGTGTCCCTGCCCATGGCAGGGGTGGGATGGAATGGGCTTAAAGATCCTTCCAACCCAAACCATTCTGTGAATCCAATCACAAAAACTGTAATGGCAGTGCTAGAGCAGCTCGGAGCAGATACTGAAATGTCACAGTCTGCAGCAGAATTCCCAATGTAATTCCCGAGTGCCAGGGCCTGGCATGGGGCTGGCTGGGAGCTCCTGTCCTGACCTGCCCCACTGCTGGGAATCTGGGAGCACTTGTGTCCCACTGAACGGGAGTGACATTAAACCCAACGGCACTAAATCAATACCACCTGTCACATGATGCCACCGTGACATTTCTGGCATCAGCTCTCCCTCTAATAGGAGCTGGAACTGGGAAGCAGCAGCAGTTAGTGAATAATGGATCAGATACGCCTGATTTGTAACATTTACAGAGGGAGGGCGTGTCTCCCAGCGACAGAACAAACCGGTTATCAAACGGGAACTGGGAGTTCTGACTCGTCCAAAACACAAACCCTGAGCAGTGCAGAGCACACAGCAGGGCTTGGGAACCCTGGTGCTCCCTCCAAATTAGACTCTGGATCAACAAAAACAGGCATTAGTGTCAAGGAATAACCGAGGAAGGAGGGGCTGGGGTGCCTGTGGCCGTGCTGTGGTCACTGCCCGGCACAGGGTGGCTGATGGAGAGCAGGGAGCCTGGCAGGAGGTTGTGCCAAACACACCTGGGGCTGCCTGAGGTGAGCAGGGAGGCTGTAGGGAAGGATGGAGGTCACATCTGTCTGGCTGTCTCACATCTGGGCCCTGCTCGCCAGACCCAGGTTGGGAACGCTGACAGTACTTTGGTTTGTTCAAGCTGAAAACTTTGATGCTGAATTAGAACGAAAATATTCTTACAAGGAATTAAAATTAAGTTGAATATTGCATCTGCCTCTGTGACACCCAAAAATCAAACTCACAAAAGCAGAAACTGGACAAAAAAAAAAAAAAGCTAAAATGAGGCAGTGCTGCAGTTGGCCATGAAGAGCTGGAATTTCCATCCTTCATCTCCAGGGTCTTTGACCTGCATGTAGCAGAGAGATGCCCTCTGCCATTTTCACCCTGGCCAAAATTTGTATTTGCTCATGTAACAATAGAATTCTCCAGAAGGATCTGACAGTGTTTCCTGTTCCAACAGTAAAAAGCTGAGAATTCTGTCCTCAGCACATAAAGTGACCGGATCTCCATCCTCTGAGCCTTCTCCCTGACAGAAGTCACTTATCGGATTTGGTGTGGACGGAAGGAAGGGTAAGAAAGGAACTCTGTCAATCCATGACGTGAAATATTTTATATTAAAAGCTTTGGCCGAGGGTTTTGTGTGACTCTAAACAGGATGAGATAATTTTCCAAGGTCAGCTCTCCTGTGCTCTCAGTGTTGGGCTTAGTCACTGAGAAGTCAATCCTGTAAACCTTCACAGCAACATCCTGCCAGTGATGCAGAGACTTGGCTGTTGTTGGCTTCTGCTGCATCTTCAAAGGGCAGGAGGCTGCAAAACGTGCAAATTGCCTGGTGAGAAATGTGTGAGCAGGAAAAGGGCCTGGCAAATCAATAAACACAGAGCAACCCCAGCCATGGGGTAACTCTTCACCCAGGCAGTTGCAACTTGTTGTTAAGAGAAGGCCACAGTGAACTGGTGGAGCAGAAAGGGGGAATTGTGCCCTCAGCTCAGCCCCAGGCTCCTGTGTGGCTTTGGCTCCTGAACTGGTTTTAAGCAGTTTAGTTCTTAAACCAGAATTGGTACCAATGAACCTTCTTGGTGAGTCAGCTGCTCCAAAGCTCCTTTTGGGCACAAAGTTTGGGCTCCTTGACTATTCCAAAGCTGGTTAATTAATGAGGAACTTTAATTTGTATGGTTTAAGACACACAGCCTGAAACCCACCCATGTGTTCCAGTATATAGAAAAAAAGATGTGTTGGTTCTCAAGGTGTGAAGCTCTCAGCAGCTCCATGAATTGGTACCAATGAACCTTCTTGGTGAGTCCAAAGCTCCTTTTGGGCACAAAGTTTGTGTTCCTTGACTATTCCAAAGCTGGTTAATTGCTGAGGAACTTTAATTTGTATGGCTAAAACCAACCCATGTGTTCTAGTATATAGAAAAAAAGATATGTTGCTTCTCAAGGTGTGAAGCTCTCAGCAGCTCCACGTGTTGGTGGTTGGGAGCTGAGCTGGGTTCTCTCTCCACAGACACTTGTGACAGTACAGGGATGTCAACATTGAAGCTGCTTCACAAAGTCATTGTCCCCACCTGTTTGTGCAAATGTGGCTCCTGCTCCAGGGATGGGCTGCCAGTGCTGAGCAGCACTGATCTGCAGGAGGATCTGGTGGGAACTTGGTACTCTTAGGATGGTTTGATGTGGAGGCATCTGTAGGACAGAGCAGCAGACTTTGGACAAGGCCTGCAGGGACAGGACACAGGGAATGGCTCCCACTGCCACAGGGCAGGGCTGGATGGGAGATTGGGAATCAGGAATTGTGGAATCCATCCCTGGAATGGATTTCCCAGAGCAGCTGGGGCTGCCCCTGGATCCCTGGCAGTGCCCAAGGCCAGGCTGGGCAGGGCTGGGAGCAGCCTGGGACAGTGGGAGGTGTCCCTGCCATGGCAGGTGTAGAACGAGATGGTCCCCAAGGTCCCTTCCAACCCAAACCATTCCATGATTTAAGTAAGGAATGGATCAAACCAAAACAAATAAGTCTTTGTATGGTCAAACAGATGGATGCACTCTATGGCAAGTCTCTCTGTACTTATTTTCTCAGGAGGATTCAGATCTGAACCCCCATGTCTGTGATTGTCACAGTTCATAGCACTTATCCCTGCTTATTTCCAAGCTATTTTAACCAAACCATAAAACATCTGTAGTGAAGAGGAAGAAATGTGACTGTTGCCAATATTTAATATACCAAACTGGTGATTTTAGTAGCTTCTTGAATCAGGAATAAAAGAAGAGCCTGCATTGCAGCTATTAGAAAAAAAAAAAAAAAGAGTAAGCAGGTGTTGGCTTAGTTTCTAAGCGCCCACATTGCTCCTGTTGGTTTATCTGATTGCAAACCAAGTGCACTGTAGCATGATGAATATGTAGCAGTGAATGTATGGGAAAGATGCTGGAAAGGTTGCACCCTGATGTTCTTAATCAGTAATTAGAAACTAAAAATAGTATTTTAAGGAAAGATAATAAATCTGTAGCCTTTAATCCTCATGTGCCAATGCGTAAGCTGATATCATTATTACATGAAAGGCAATGAGAACAGAAGTGAGTAAGCAAGAGCAGGTTGCTGTTACAGTCCCAGTAAAAATTCCACACAGCCCGAGCTGTCCAGGTGATGTTTGGCTCTGTCTGTTTTATGCAAAGTCTACACTCATAAAGCAGGTTAATTTGCAAACAGAGAATGCATACTTTTGTTGTTTATTTCCATTCCTTAACTGCCCTTACTTCCTGAAGCAGTCAATGAGTGGGGTTCCAAGTCTCTCTGCACTTGCCAGCTGGAGGCAGCAGCATGGATTGGGAAAAAAGGACAGAAATGGGGGAAATGCTGTCCCATGACTGTGGCTCTGATACGTCAATGGGCTGAATCAACAGCTCCTGTGCTGTGCAGACACACATCTGCTGTGCTGATGACAGAGAAAGCATCCCCACTTAAGCAGAGCCTTTCATCTCAGCATTTAAATAGTCTGCAAATGCCAAGATGTAGTTATTGCTGCACAGGTACCATCCCAGCTCATCCTGCTTCCTCTGCTCGAATCAGGCTGCCAGCCTTACCCTGTCCAACAGGGAAACCTCAAACAACGTCAGGGGCTGAATCACAGCAGCACAGCCACGGTTCCACTGACCAGCCCTCCCCTCATCCACACTCTGTCGTGTCCCTGGCACAACTGCAGGGATTCTTTACCTGGAAAAGCAATGCAAAGTATTTTAAATAGGGTAAACTCAAGGTGCAATTCAGTGTCCAGACAAAGGGACTGAGGCACAGCGACCTGCTGGTCACCACTGGCCTGCCCAGGGGCTCTTCATGTCAGGCAGAAATGAAAGATCTGTTGTAAGCCAAAGATGGTGGGATAAAAATGTTAAAAAATGTCTATTTGCCAAGCATTTTTGAATTAAAAAAGGCTTTTTTCTCCAGCAGTTTAAAACTCATTTGTCTCGCAGAAATGGCTGAAAGCAAGAGCCAGATAAAATTACTGGAAGTTGCCAGGAAACGTACTGTCATGGCTTAGTGCGAGTGCAGCGCAGAGATGATTAAAAAAGGCACCAAATGGTGAATCCCACTGGAAACAGAACCAGAAAACCAGAAATCTACAATGGCTTTTTGGGTTCTGTGATACTAAAAGCAGTGGCAGTGGTGGACGGTATCCTCATCCCAAGCTCTGTCCAGCTCTGTGGCAATTCATCCTTTCCAAGAGGAGGAGAAGGGACATGGGCACAGCCAGGGCAGCAGCCTGGGCTGTCAGCATTGGGGACAGAATCCCGGAATGGTTTGGGTTGGAAGGGACCTTGGGGACCATCTCGTTCTACCCCTGCCATGGCAGGGACACCTTCCACTGTCCCAGGCTGCTCCCAGCCCTGTCCAGCCTGGCCTTGGGCACTGCCAGGGATGCAGGGGCAGCCCCAGCTGCTCTGGGCACCCTGTGCCAGGGCCTGCCCACCCTGCCAGTACAAATCTTTCCCGTAATCTCAAACCTAACCCTACTCTCCTTCCATTTGAACCCACAGCGAGCTGAGGCTCCTCAGCTCCTGCGTTTCCCTCATTCAGCGCTACCGAGGCCACAGCGGCTGCTCGGGCAGCGCCAGCAGGGCTCACAGCCGGCCTGCACGGGTGGGCGGACAGCAGGACGGACGGACAGATGGCTGGTTGGACGGACGGATGGCTGATGGGTGGCTGATGAAGGGTGCCTAGAAGCCGCTGCCGCCGCTGCTCCTCCCCCGGCCCGTCCCGTCCCGTGCCCGCGCTCCGCGCCGCCTCTTGCGGCCGCCCCGCTCGGCTCGCAGCTGACGGGGGCAGCCCCTTGTTTACTGGCCGGGGCGCCGCCGCCAGCCCGGCCTGCGCTGGAAGGGGCCGCCGGGCCGGGGCCGACACCGCGGGCAGGGAGGGGCCCGGCGCTATAAAGGGGCTCCGCGGGGGCTCCACCGGCGATGCTCGGCCGGGCCCGGCCCCCGCGCCCGCCCCGCGGGCTCTGATTCGCGCCGGGCGGCGGCGGCCGCGGCAGCGGCGCGGGATGGGACCGAGAGCGGCGGCGGCGGCGGCGGCGCTGGCCGTGGCCGTGGTGCTGGGAGCCTGGTGCGGCCGCGGCCGCGGCGAGAGTGAGTCGGGGCCCGGCCGGGAGGGTTGGGGGGCGGCGGCGGCGGCGGCGGCGGGGAGGGCCCGGCCCCGCCGTGCCCTTTGTACCTGCGCGGGGCCCGCGGGCAGCGCGGCCGCGGCCCGGAGCGCTCCCGGGTCACCTTCACCCCCGGCCCGGGGAGGGCCCGGCGGCGGCCGAGATTGGAGCGGGCACGGCCGCGGGGAGGGAGGGCAGCGGCTGCCCCGGCGCGTCCCGGCCCGCGGGGCCCCGCGCGGGCGGGCGCTGGGCCGGGGTCAGCGGGGGCCGCGCCCGGGGCAGGCGCGGGGAAGGGCACGGGCCCCTCTCGGTGCCGCTCCCCGGCTCCTTCCGTGGGCACTTGCCCCGTCCCTTCCCCGATTTCCCCGATTCCTCCCCAGGTCCCCTGCCCAGTCCCCTCCCCGGGCCCTGACAGGGTCTGTTCCTCGGTTCCCTCCCCGGTCCCTTTCCCGGACCCCTCTCCGACCCCTTCCCTGGGTCCCCTCCCTCGATCCACACCCCGGTCCCTTCCCCGATTCTTTCCCGTGTCCCTTCCCCTCTCCCTCCCCGGTCCCTTCTCGGGTCCCTTCCCTGATCCCTTCCCCGGTGCCCTCCCCAGCCCTGTGCCCCCGCCGCTCCTCGGCTGCCTCAGAACCGGCTCCGGTTTCAGGAGGGTTTAGTGTGGCCAGACGCGGAGGTTTTGTCTTTAACCACTTTTAGGTAGTGTGCCAAATCCACAGGTATTAAGATGGGAGAGCTCCGGGGGGAGGCTCTGTGTGTACACAGGGGCTTGTAAAATACAAGACAGGGGAATAAAGATGTTGTGTTGGAGGTCACAAGCTTGTTAAACCCACGGCTGGCTCGAGGTTAAGCCTTACGAGCTGTTTTGATGGGCTACGTTAAATAAACTTGCTCAGGAAATCCTTTTAATGAGAGGTTCTTTAATTTAGGTGATTCTTACAATTTTTTTGACAAAAGGAAAATATTTATTTAAAGACAGCTAACTGGATCCGTGGGTCATGTCTCCCATAGAAAATCTACCTGTTGGCTTTCCCATCGGAAAAGGCAAGAGCAAGAGAATCAGTTCAAGTAGAGACAACACAGTGATGGACATTATTGGGATATGTATAGGATCCAGGGAATAAAGCAGCATGTTCCTGTAAGACAACCTCTTCTCTCAGCAATAGGACAAGTCATATATTTCAAAAATAACCCAGTTTCTTCCCTGACACGTTTGAAACCTCACAAGAGGCCGGTGACACTGTGTTACCTTGGGAGGGTCAGCCCCAGCTGCTGTGGGCAAACCTGCCCTCCTCCAGCAGAGATGGAAAAGGCAGTTGACATATAGCACTAATAATAAATAAATACGTGTGCAACTGGAGTCCAGCAGTTCCTAATTTGAAAACACTATTATTATTACTGCCACAGCACAGCCTGTGATTTGGTTATTTATTTAAATCATATTTGCTTTTTGGGGTTCAAGCGTGTTTGTGTTCTAAACTCCCTGATCTTTGCTGTGTTACAGCGTGGTAGGAAAATGTACTCTTGAGTTCATGGATGGAGGAGTAGGGGCACAAGACAGCAAAGCAAAGCGTGGGCTGGAACATTTCCGTGTCATTTTTACCATGCAAATACTTGATGAAGTACTCTACAGACAGGGTTCTGATGATTGAAGCTGATTTGAAAGGTTTTGTGCTGTTTGATTCCATTTTCTGCCTCAGTTTTCTGGGAATGGTGAGATCACGGAGCAGCGCGGTGGGGACGGAAAACAGAAACAAAAAACCAGGGGGGGAAATGCGCGTACGAGAGCTGCATGAGCAAACAGGTTGTTCCCTGAGCAACGGGGCTGATGGAGGCAGCTTTCTTGGAGATCTGTGCCCTGCGTTCCCTCTGAAAGCCTCTCCAGGGACAAAACTCCCCCCATCCATGGTTTTTCCTTGTGCCCTGTGAATTCCTCTCCCCTCTGGTGCCTTGAGGCAGAGCTGGGGGCAAGCAGCAGGTGGATGGAGGTGGTTGAGCAGAAAAATGGGGTGGATGGTAAAGTTCACATTGACAGCCAGATTATGAGTTTCTCCTCCTCAATCCATCCCCTTTTCCTAAATATTTTAGGAATACTTCAAGTGAAAACACAATATTCACACTAAGCACTCTTCCTCTCCTACATGTGGTTAAGGGTAATTGTTGAGTTCAGGAATTACTGACAGGAGAGGGAGAAAGGGTTAAGGAAAGAAAGCCTGACTTGTGCATAAAATGAAGATCCATATATCTCGTTTTGGGAAGAAAGACAGTTTTGTGTATTTTTTTTTAATGACTGTGTAAACATAATGCAACTTCTTGAAATAAATCTCGCACATGACTCATGCCTGTCAGTTCATTAGCTCTGGTATTTGGGGTGGGATTTACCTCACCTAGTTTTAGGCATCTGCTAATGGAGCAGCTTCCTTTGGGCTCCTTTTCTGGTTAATAGAAAACTGATCAATGCAATCATGGATGTTTGGAATGCTCTTCCTCCCCTCCTGAACTCTTCCCCTAAATTTGGGTGCTGCCCATGTGCTCCAGTACCTGCTGCTGATCTGAGTTGGGAATGCAGTTGAGAGATCTCTGCCTAAATCATCCTGTGGGACAAATTTCCCTGTGAATTGCTGTAGTAGCACACTTCTAAAATAGGTTACTTCTTAGTTAGTATCATATCTGGCTGATACAGATATTTTTGTGCTCGTAAACTCATTAAGAAACTGTTCCCTTGTCCCACCTCAAGCCTGTGTTAGAGACTCAGTCTAGAATGAATTTTTTATGAAAATAAAAGTAGAAATACAGGAGAGAAAAGTAGGAGAATAAAGTAGGAAAAGTGAGTGCAGAAGGGCAGGGCTGTACCAAACCCAGCGTGTCCTGTCTCTTTTTGGGGACAGGCAGCACCGTGGCCGTCTCTGAACAGTGTAAATAAAACCCCAGAGCTTTCTGGAGGTCATTTTTGGGGTGAGTGCCTTGTGGAATATCAGTGGTGCTGATATGGGCGAGGTGTAGAACCTGTTCCTGCTGCCTTTGGAGCAGGGAGGATCCTCAGGAGCGTCAGCCCCAGCACAGACCCCGAGTTACCCCGAGTTACCCCGAGGGTGCTGTCCTGGTTATCTCTGCGTGGAAATGGGGCAGGACAATCCTGTTTGCAGTTTGGGTTCTGAACCAAATGAGGGGAGCACAAACACAGCCCAAACCAGGCTATAAAGGGCAAACTTTGAGGGGTTTGCCCTCGGTTTGGGCGGTGAGAAGCTTCACTCATTTCTTTTTAGATTCACCTTTAGCCAACCTTTGTTCCTTAACACATCTTTTCAGAATATTTGGGGTTGTTAGCCTTTGGTCACCTTTTCTGTGAGGAATCTGTGTCAGGATGGGAGAGAGGGAGGTTTGGACCCTGTGGGGATGCTGAGGTGGTTGAGTTTTGTGGAGATTGGAAGATCTTTGAGGAAGATCTTTGAGCAGCTTTTGGGCTGTTTGGAGCAGGAGCAGCATGGCTCATGTCAGTGGTGATGTCCAGAATCTTGAAAGGTCCAGGAGCAGAGTGATTTAATTTGGTTTTGAGGCAGGCAGTGTGTCAGGCACCTGAGATATTCCCTGAGGTTTACAGGGGCTCATTTTGGAGTCCATATCCAGTTTGTTCAGCTCCAGGTATCTGAGGTGCAGAACTGAAGCTGAAAAAAAAATCCATATTTCACAACGGTTTTTATGTGTATTAAACAATTGCTGCAGGCTAGGAGCTGTCACACAGTCCTTCCCTCTAACCTGGTACCAGGATGTTTTCCTGTCTCAGCAGTTAATCCCAAACACCCAAAAAAGTACAAGAAATCCCAAAAACCACCCAAAATCCCAAAAAAGTCCTTCTCCCAGTTCCCCAAAGCCACTTCTAAAAATCAGCTTTATGTAGAATTGCAATGCTTTTGACCCAAGCAAGTGTAAATTTTTTTTTTTTGCAATAGTTTGTTTATTCAGTAGGCAGCAGACTACAAAAAAGAAAATCAGAATGAACCAATAGTTACCTCAAATGGTTTGTGATCCTTCTGTGCCAGATTCCCCTGATCTTGATTGTTAAAGGCCAGAGCTCTGAAGCAGTGAATCATTAAGGTTTGCTCTCCACATGATTTACTATAAACAAGGTTTAAGTTCCAGCTATTCCCCTGCTTAGACTCTATCTTGAAAACTTAACCTCTGGCATCAGATCTGGTTTCTTCATTCAGGACTTGGAGGTTGTTACCAAACCAGTTTGTCCGAGAGGCTTTGGCATCTTGGGATTTATTTGTTTGTTTGTTTGTTTTTTGAAGAGCGTGGCTTCAGCTTGGTTTTCTGGGGGGGCTGGTGGAACATGTGTAGGATGATTTAGTAAATTTATTTTTTTTTTTGGTAGCAGGGATGGAGCTGTGCTTCCTCTGGCAGCTCAGAGCTGTGCTGCTGTTTCTGCTGAAATTTAGGAATTTATGTCTAGTGGGGGTTTTGCACAGGAGCAGCTTTGGGCCTACTACTGGAGAATCAATTTGTGATTTTTTTTTATTTCCCTGAAAGCTGATTTATGTGTTTTTTTGAAACCAGGTTGTCTGTGTTATAATTGATGGCTCAACTTTGCTCTCCTTCTTCTGGGATCAAACCTGCCTTGCCTTCCTACTGAATGGTTGATTAATTCCCCTGTCCTTGCAGAAGAAATACTATCAAGAGAAGCTGTGGAAAAACACTTATTACTTTGCTTAAAACTGCTTCTTGTTGTCTTGGTAACAATAAATTTATGGGGTGACTTAAGCTGCTACTGCATGAACAGGAGATAGAAACTGCTGAAAATTCAGAGGCATGAAAAGATGGAGAAACCTCCAAGTAAAAAGCCCATTTTGTTTCAGATGTTCTTAATTCCTCATTATTCTCTTTGATCTTTGAGGTGTTAAAAAGAAGGAGCTTAGATACCATTTATCACTTAAAAGCTAAATTGAAGTAGAACCTGAAAAATAATTAAGTGTGATTTTTCTCTAAATGTGGGAAAAAGCAGCTGATGAACCATGGCTGTTGTACTTCCAGCTCTGCTAGATCTGTATTTTTATTTCTTCAAAAGCTTCACTCATTTCTTTTTAGATTCACCTTTAGCCAACCTTTGTTCCTTAACACATCTTTTCAAAATATTTGGAGTTGTTAGCCTTTGGTCACCTTTTCTGTGAGGAATCTGTGTCAGGATGGGAGAGAGGGAGGTTTGGACTTTGTGGGGGTGCTCAGATGGTTGAGTTTTGTGAAAATTGGAAGATCTTTGAGGAAGATCTTTGAGCAGCTTTTGGGCTGTTTGAGATGCTGAGGTGGTTGAGTTTGGAGATTTGAAGATCTTTGAGCAGTTTGGGGTGTTATGGGCAGGAGCAGCATGTCCTGTCGATGTAGTCCAGCTTGAAGGTCCAGGAGCAGAGTGATTTAATTTGGAGTTTTTGAGGAGAGGAATGAGAGCTGGGAACTCCAGGGCTGCAGTGACCAGCAGTGCCAGGACACAGGGAATGGCTCCACTGAAAAAAATGAAATTTAGATGAGATCTTGGGCAGGAATTGTTCCCTGGCAGTGCCCAGGGCCAGGCTGGGCAGGGCTGGGAGCACCTGGGACAGTGGGAGGTGTCCCTGCCATGGCAGGGCTGGCACTGGATGGGCTTTAAGGTCTTTCCCAACCCAAACCATGCTGGGGTTCAGATCATCCTCTCAGAATCCTTGCTGCCTGTGGATCTGTTCCTCTGCCAGGCAGGACCCTGAATTTCCTCAGTGCTGGGCGCCCACCATGGGTGGCTCCTCCACACCAAGTTCCTTCACTCTGTTCCTGCACAAAAGGAAAATTTCCACAGCCTGAAAAAGCAGCCACAGCCCTTTTGTTCTTAAGTGGGGAGGGAAGACACTGAACCAGCTGTAAACAAAAGAGAGAATCCTTTGGTGGATGCAGTCTTCAAAAAGGAAAAATTCAGGGAGAATCCACCTGGATTTGAACATTGACTCTTTCCTCTTTGTGTGAAGCTCACCAGCTACAAAACCACCACGTCACAGCTCCACGGGATCACCCAGCCCTACAAAACTGACGTGGACACAAACATTTCACAGCAAGGATTGTCTGACTCCTCCTGGTTTAACACAGGGGTTAAAACCGAATTCTGTGGTGTGGTTGATGTTTTTATGAAGTTGGTTTCAAAAGCCAGGCTTTTCCTGGCCATCCCTCAGTGCAGATGCCCCCAGCCCTGCTCAGGGTGCCACTGAGGGTGCAGGGTTTGTGTCCAGCCCCTGGGAGTCACCTCATTCTGCCCAAATTGATGAAAGGCACAGGCAATTGTGCTCGGGGCATTCATGCATCCCTTCAGCCACAGCCTCGAGCTCTGACTCTCACAAGTAATTCCTGCTCTGTATTTTTTGACCTTTCCTTTCCCTGTCCATTCCAGCAGGCAGTGCATTTATCCTGTGGTGGCGGGTGCCACCCCAACACAGCTGTGCACCCCAAAAATAATAATTATTAAAAAAAAAAAGAACCAAGATGTTGCATTTTGAATTTATCTGGTAATTTTAGCTGCACTGGTGGCTTCAGTTGAATTCAGTCTTTCAGTTTCTTACGTGTCCCTCTGTTACTTCTCCTTTCACTGACCTGACCTGCCATGCACTTGCCTCTTTGGAAATACCAATGTTATTTATTGCAAATAAATATCCAGAGCATTTAAGCTGAATCTGTTGCTCTCCCAGGTCTTTAATCCCAGGTTGGGATGTGCAGCAGTACGTTTTGGGGCAGAGATTTGTTGCTGGCTGGTCATCAGGTTCCTTTTCCCACTTTTTCCAAGTACATCCTTAATCCTTGAGGCACCGTGTGCATTGGCTTTTTTCTTCCAGAAAGCAATTTATGAAATGGCTTGGATATAGTGCCAAAAAATCCCATTGGGCAATAGCGTTGCTGCAAATCCCATATTAGTATTGCCGATTTTTTTTTTCCTTGCAGTCAGTGGAGCAAATTTTTGAATAATTAATTAGATATTTGCATAGAATTTGGTTTTAACCCTTGTGTTAAACCAGGAGGAGTCAGACAATCCTTGCTGTGAAATGTTTGTGTCCACATCAGTTTTGCAGGGCTGGGTGATCCCTTGGAGCTGTAATGTGGTTTTATAGCTGGTGAACTTCACATATAGTGACACAAAGGGGAAAGAGCCTGAGTTTTCTGTTCTTAAGTGGGGAGGGAAGACACTGAACCAGCTGCAGACAAAAGAGAAAATCCTTTGAGTGGATGCCATCTTCAAAAAGGAAAAATTGAGGAAGAATCCACCTGGATTTGAACATTATGGTCTGGTTGATGTTTCTATGAAGTTGGTTTCAAAGGGGTTGTCACAAAAGGGTTTTTGTTTTGTTTTGTTGTGCTGTAGGGGCGTGGGGCTGCAAATTTCCTTCTTGATTTCTTACCTGTGCTTAGAGTTGAAAAAATATTTCCCTATTCAAACTTTTTCCTTTTGCTGGTTCCTGGATTCCTATTATTGAGTTTACCTTCTAATTTATGCTCCATGCATTTGTTCACTTTGCCAGTTCTTTGGTTCCTGCTTCTATGAAATAAACTGCCCAGGTAGCCAAGAGAGGGAGATTTGCACCCTTGAGAAAATAATCACCAAAAAAAACCCCAACACCTCATCTGAAAAGAATGCTCAGGGCAAAAATTACTAATGTAGTAAATTACTCCTGTCAGCAGAGTCTGGGCAGGAGCGTGGGCTGTGCTCCTGTGCATTTCCAGGTTTTTCTGCTCCCTTCCCAAGCTCTACCGTCTCTGGCCATTATTCTTTCCCATCTTCCCCTCCCTGCAACCATTCTGAATGCCTCCCTCTAATCCCCTGGCATGAATTGCTCAATCTGAGATGAGGTAGGTGTGGAGAAAACAGCCCAGCCATCTCTTCCCTTTGTGATGTCCCAGCACTGCAGTCGTGATAGAGGCAACAGGCAGGCACTCAAGATGGCAGAAAAAATGATGAAATCCTCTTGTTTTGTAACTTTATACCAGGGAATGTTCCCCACTGTGTATTTCTTAACACTTAAAGCTTGAGGGCCACAAGTCCCCAGCGGAGCTCGGTGCGGTCGGACAGAACCGAGAGTTTGGAAAACTCCAATAATTTAATAAATGAATTCTCCTTTGCCTACCAGTTTGCAGGAGCATGGACATCCGAAACAACCTGACCAGGCTGAACATGCTGGAGAACTGCACCGTGATCGAGGGCCACTTGCAGATCCTGCTGATGTTCAAAACCAAACCCGAAGATTTCCGCGAGCTCAGCTTCCCCAAGCTGACCATGATCACAGATTACCTGCTGCTGTTCCGTGTCTATGGCCTGGAGAGCCTGAAGGGCCTCTTCCCCAACCTCACTGTGATCAGAGGGACTCACCTGTTCTTCAACTACGCCCTGGTGATCTTTGAGATGGTTCACCTGAAGGAAATTGGCCTCTACAACCTGATGAACATCACCCGGGGCGCCGTGCGCATCGAGAAGAACAACGAGCTCTGCTACCTGTCCACCATCGACTGGTCCAGGATTTTGGATTCTGTAGAAGACAATTACATCGTGGCCAACAAGGATGACAAAGAGGAGTGTGGAGATGTGTGCCCAGGCACTGTGAAAGGGAAGAGCAACTGTCCCCCCACGGTGATAAACGGGATTTTCATCGAGCGCTGCTGGACGCACGATCGCTGCCAGAGAGGTCAGTGCACGCTGAGGGGTCTCAGGTGGGGCTTTGCTGTCAGATTTTGACCTGTCAGGACCTGTGAGGCCCTGATCCAGGCTGGCCCTGGATCCCTGGAAGTGCCCAAGGCCGGGTTGGACAGGGTTTGGAGCAGCCTGGGATGATGGAAGGTGTCCCCCCATGGCAGGGTGGCACTGGATGGGCTTTGGTGTCTCTTCCAACCCAAACCACTTTGGGGTTCTTGGAGGCCTGACAGGTGCCTCCTGACCTGTAAGCACAGATTGGGCTGAAAATTGACCTTAAAAGAGGAACAGAAAACCTTTGGGATGGGTTTGAGCAGTTCTTCCCTCTGTGTTTATAAGGCATCCAGAATTCTGGGTTTGGTTCTCCTGCAGAGTCAGGAGCTGCCCAGAATTCACCATTTTAATGGACTGTGAGTGTTTTGGATAACACTTGGTACTCTGAGTGTCTTTATTGAGGTTTGGGGAGGGAATGAAAGTCCAGACTGACTGAGAGGCTGCAGCAGGTGGAAGCACAACAGTGGGGAAAAGTCTCATTGAAATAAACCCCATTCTGCAAAGGGGCAATTCCATCTTCACCAAAACCTTCCTGCCATAAAAAGGTGTAAGATGTGGGGATGAGTGAGCAACATTTGCTCAGAGAAGAAGCTGGAGTCAGACCTGAAGGAGAAAAGAGGACCTGGATGGGGTAGAGGGTGAAATAACAGAGCTTTGAGCCCAGGGCAGAAGCTGTGTTCAAAAAGCTCACTGCTGTTGCCACCCCAAATGTATTGGAGCTGCTTTTAATTTCATACAGATTTGTTTTTTTCCAAACTTGGAACTGACCTTAAGCTTAGCTTTAATTATATATTGGCTTTGATTTATGTTCAATCTGACTTGACAGGGAGCAAAGTGAATTGAGGTGAGAGTGACACATTTAGGGTTGTCTGCCTTTCTGGAGGTCGTGCATCCAAACGAACCAGTGTGTCCTGAGACGAAATTAGGAAACTTGTGGGCTGCACAGAAATTCTTGCCAAGCTTTAAAGGGCAGCTCTGAGTGCTAAGTGCCAAATTTGAGGAGGAATTCCTCCCAGTGTGCACAAACTAATGCAATTAATGTGGTTTCCCCTCTGCTACTCCTCACCCCAAAATCGTCCAGCTTCCTTTTAAAGCAAGTGGTTATTTTTTGTGGCCAGAATAACAGGGTATGAGCAAGAAGATGCAAGTGTGTACGTGTGTTCCTTATTTTAAAATGAAAAATAAGATTGTAAGGCATTTTATTTATAAACCTTCAGGTATGCAGTTACATCAGCACTGAAACCTGGTTTCTTATGCATTTCATGTGCTGTGTTTGCTGCTGTTTCATAAGGGTAAAGGTCTAATTGGCACTTTTTTATTGCCTAGAACATAATGCCCCAAAATTCCTGTGAATTTTCTGGGGCTGTTTTGGAACAGACCGGAATGGATGGTTTTCTCTTCTTTAAAAACTACCTATTTCCATAAAACCTGGAGAAATGTAATATTTTAATGATAATATTTTACCATTGGGGCAGAAATGTGAACTCCTGAGCCTCTGATGCAAGAGTTTGTTGGAGGGCACCTGTCCAGTACCTGCCTCAGCTCAGACTGTTTGACCCAGAAATTGAGATTTTCATCAGAAAATGGTTTCAAAAAGCAATATATACAGATGCTCTGGTTCTATGTGTCCCTTGCAGAAGGAACAGTAGGGAAGCCACGCTCCTGAATATTCCCAAAATCCCTGTGAATTTTCTGGAGCTGTTTTGGAGCAGAGTGGAATGGATGGTTTTCTCTTCTTTAAAAAACTACCTATTTCCATGAAACCTGGAGAAATGGAATATTTTAATGATAATATTTTACCATTGGGACAGAAATGTGAACTCCTGAGCCTCTGATGCAAGAGTTTGTTGGAGGGCACCTGTCCAGCACCTGCCTCAGCGCAGTCTGACCCAGAAATTAAGATTTCAATCAGAAAATGGTTTCAAAAAGCAATATATACAGATGCTCTGGTTTTGTGTGTCCCTTGCAGAAGGAACAGTAGGGAAGCCACGCTCCTGAATATTCCCAAAATCCCTGTGAATTTTCTGGAGCTGTTTTGGAGCAGAGTGGAATGGATGGTTTTCTCTTCTTTAAAAACTACCTATTTCCATGAAACCTGGAGAAATGGAATATTTTAATGATAATATTTTATCATTGGGGGAGAAATCTGAAGGAATAGTAGGGAAGCCATGCTCCTGAATATTCCCAAAATCCCTGTGAATTTTCTGGGGCTGTTTTGGAATGGATGGTTTTCTCTTCTTTAAAAAACTACCTATTTCCCTGAAGCCTGGAGAAATGGAATATTTTAATGATAATTTTACCATTGGGACAGAAATGTGAACTTGCCTCTGATGCAAGAGTTTGTTGGAGGGCACCTGTCCAGTACCTGCCTCAGCGCAGTCTGACCCAGAAATTAAGATTTCAATCAGAAAATGGTTTCAAAAAGCAATCTATACAGATGCTCTGGTTTTGTGTGTCCCTTGCAGAAGGAACAGCAGGGAAACCATGCTCCTGAATATTTGGGCAGTGACTGGAATGCACTTCCCAAAGCACTTAACAAGCCAGGCTTATCTTTGTTTGAACGCCGCGATTTGGACTTTAGTTTTTTTGGTGGCCGCTGTTTTGCACAGGCTGGGATCTGAGCGATCCCGTGCCTTGTGACACCTGCCCTGTGCTTCTGCTGCTGTTTTGACAGCCTGAGAGGGTTTTTAAACCTTTTTTTGTCTGTTTGTGAGCAGCCTTTGGACTCTGAGCGCACGCCAGTGGTGGAGATTAAGTGACATTTATTTAGCCAACCTGCAATCGCTGCCTCTCTGTTCTCCTGCCAGCCCTAATGTATCCTTAGCATGTGTAATTGTTTTGTCAAGATTATTAAAAGCTTGTGTGAATTGTATTTTGGCTTTCCTTAGCCTGAAGAGCCTCACAGCAGCTCCCAGTTGTTGCAATGTATTTGCAAGGGTGCAGAGGATGCACCAGCCAGGCTGCTCCTGGGTTTGTTGTTAAAGCCTCAAGAATTGGTCAAAGCTGTTAGAACAAAAATTGTGCTAAATTAAGAAAGAAGAGGCTGAGAAACTGAATACCAACACCACAAAAACGAGTTAGCAGAAAACTGTAAAACACCTAAACTATAACCAATCATATACTCCAAAAAATGCAAACAAAACCCAAAACTATTAGAACATAAATTGTGCTAAATTAAGAAAGAAGAGGCTGAGAAACCGAATACCAAGACCACAAAAACTAGTTAGCAGAAAACTGTAAAACACCTAAACTATAACCAATCATATACTTAAAAAAATACAAACAAAACCAAGTGAAAAAGGAAAAACACCAATTGAAAAATATGTATTTAGTAGTTTAAAAAATCTATAACGATATTATAGAAACAATAAACAGTAAACAGCTTCTACTTGACCATATTAATTGTTTAAAATTCCTAAATTTCCTACAATACCCAGTACCCAGGGTATTAATGTAATGAAATCTTTCCCTCTTTGTTTCTGCAGCTTATTTGGGGATCTTCAGCAGCTAATGCCGTGCTGAAGTCTCCTGGCTCTTTGGATTTAAATGTATTCTCTTTAATTTTTTCTGTAAAAAAAAAATTGTAACCAATCATATACTCCAAAAAATACAAACAAAACCCAAGTGAACAAAACAAAAACACCCATCAAAAGGTGTATTTAGTGGGTTAAAAAAATCTATAAAAGTGTAATAGAAACAATAAACAGCTTCTACTTGTTCATATTAGTTGTTCAAAAGTCCTAAATTTCCTACAATACCCAGAGTATTAATATCATTAAATCTTTCCCTCTGTGTTTCTGTAGCTTATCTGGGAATCTTCTGCTGTACTCAAGTCTCCTGGCTCTCTGGATTTAAATGTATTCTCTTTAATTTTTTCTCTTTATCTTCTAACCAGAATGAAATGCAGCAATTTCGGTATCATTTTCAGAGGGAACTTTGGTTTTGTGTGGAG
This sequence comes from Zonotrichia leucophrys gambelii, assembly GCF_028769735.1. Lineage (NCBI taxonomy): Eukaryota > Metazoa > Chordata > Aves > Passeriformes > Passerellidae > Zonotrichia > Zonotrichia leucophrys. Next base: position 2,724,208 of record NC_088197.1, on the reverse strand, counting down.
TTTTTAACCCAGGTTATTTGTACCCCTGGTTTGTTTAATGAAACTTGGTGTACAATCTCCTGGTTCTGCTTTGGTTTTTTATTTTTTTTTTAATAATTTTCTTGCATCTCTGGATGGGAAGTTGTTGCACTGGGACTGGGAAAAACCCTTCAAGGATATGTAAATATTGATTGTTTTGATTTTACAGAGTGGGTGTCAATTGACAGAGACAAATCCCAAGCTGACTGGCTTTTCCAGCTTGCTGAGCTTGGAGTCTCGCTGGAAAATATTAGGAAATGGGCAAGAAATTTGGGAGAGCACCTGTGGGAAGGCTGGAAAATGAATTCCCTGACAGGAGGGGACAGCCAGGTGGGGATTGGTCTCTTTTTCAAGGGGTAAGGGACAGGATGAGAGGAAATGACCTCAAGTTGCTCCAAGTGAGGTTTAAATGGGAAATTGGGGAAAAATTCTTTGTGGAAACGGTTGTGAAGCATTGGAGGTGTTGGAGTTCCATCCCTGGAGGTGTTCAAAGGCAGTGAGGGTGTGGCACTTGGGGACAGGGTTAGGGATGAGAATTTGGGATTGGGGACAGGGTAAGGATGAGCATTTGGGGCACTGGGGTTAGGGGTGAGCATTTGGGATTGGGGACAGGGTAGGGATGACAATTTGGGATTGGGTGACATGGAGTAAGGGTGAGCATTTGATGAATTGGTTGGGGACAGGGTTAGGGATGAGCATTTGGGATTGGGGACAGGGTTAGGAGTGAGCATTTGGGATTGGGGACAGGGTTAGGGATGAGAATTTGGGGACAGGGTTAGGGATGAGCATTTGGGATTAGGGACAGGGGTAGGGATAAGCATTTGGATGTGGCACCTGGGGACAGAGTTAGGGATGAACATTTGGGATTGGGGACAGGGTTAGGGATGAACACTTGGATGTGGCACTTGGGAATGGGGGTTAGGGATGAGAATTTGGGATTGGGGACAGGGTTAGGGATGAGCATTTGGGATGTGGCACCTGGGGACAGGGGTAGGGATGAGCATTTGGGGACAGGGTTAGGGATGAGAATTTGGGGACAGGGGTAGGGATAAGCATTTGGATGTGGCACCTGGGGACAGGGGTAGGGATGAACATTTGGGGACAGGGTTAGGGATGAGCATTTGGGGACAGGGTTAGGGGTGAGCATTTGGGATGTGGCACTTGGGGACAGGGTTAGGGGTGAGCACAGTGCTGCTGCTGCTGCTGCTGCTGCTGAGGATTGGATTTGATCTCATTTGATCTCAAAGATCTTTTCCAGCCCTGAGGGCTCTGGGGTTCTCTGAAGGGTCTGGTGTGTGTGTGGGAAGTGGCACATTTGGGGCAGGATTGGGGTCCTGGTGTCCCCCATCTCTCCACACCATTCCCTGCCCTTCCCCTGCCAGCTCTCTGTGGTTTGCTCCACATTATCCCTCCTTTATTTAATTATTCCTTTATTTAATCAGTGCAAATATCCCAGTTGACTCCAAAACTAACTTTTCAGTTCTAGCATGGAATTATCTCCAAGGCACACATCCAAGCCTCTGAATCATCCCTGTAGCTACAATTCCAGCCTGGAATTTTTTTTTTTTTTTTTATTTTCAGTTGGTGATAACAGTGTTCAGGACAACAAAGTAAAGGATCCTCTTACAGACACTGGAGCAAAGGTTGGGGAGGAACTGAAATCATTTGTGGGCAGCTGCACCCTTGGAAAAGGCAGTGCAGTATTGAGAATTCTGTGTCTGTGAGCAGGGATGTGTAGGTGGATGCACCATGGATTGAGATCCCTCAGGATGTGCTTCTTCAGAGTTTTCTTTTTTTTTTTTTCCTCCTCCTAAATCACTCATGTTGGTGTGAAAACCAAGTCAGTTCAGTTAAGGCCAACTCATGTTATATTTTGGGTAGGCAGGCAGGGAAATGTGTAGTCTGTTTGGAATTTGGGTCTAGCCTGATGCTGTTTATGGCAGCCAAGTGCTGTTCCTGTTCTGGGGGTTTTGTCCCTCTTCCCTGACATTTTTAACAGGGTTTTTTTTCACAAACACATTCATTTTATTGCCATCAAAATGTACTTCTTGGTCCTGCACTGCAGAGAGCGTCTTTGCTGAAGAATGCAGACAACAAAAATGCTGCAAATGCCACGTCCTAGACCTCGCTCTGGATCTGCCAAACATGATTTTCATATTTCGCATTTTTTCCACGTCTTTTTTTTTTTTTTTTTCTATATGTCTGTCACTCCTCTTGTGGAAGGAACAATTCCCTCTGAAATAGGATTTCCTGCCAATTCTCCCTGCAGTCAGGCTGCTGTGTCCATACAGAACTTGGAGCAGGCTGATGGCTTTGACAGTCTAATTATAAAAGCTGGTTCAGCCTTTTATTGCTTTTTATTGGTCATGTGGAAGTGGAGGAAAGCAATAGGAAGGAAAAGTGGAATGGCCAAATAAAAATTACCAACAAAATTATCTGCAATATCAGACAGTGAAGGGCCACATTCCTGGGATGTAAGGATGGATATCTGAAATAGTTTTTACGGGGCCAAGAAGTGATAGGAAAAGGGGGAATGGTTTTTAAAATAGAAGAGGAAATATTTAGGCCAGATGTTAGGGAGAAATTCTCTACTCAGAGGGTGCCCAGAGCAGCTGTGGCTGCCCCTGGATTCCCTGGCAGTGCCAAGGCCAGGCTGGAGCAGCCTGGGATGCTGGAAAATGTCCCTGCCATGGCTTGATGGGCTTTCAGGTCTTTCCCAACCCATTCTGAGATTAATTTTATTATTCTGTGAACTATAGGTTCGTTCATTAGAAGGTAAGAGAGAATTCAAATTCTCTTGTTCATCCTGAATGAAACCTTTGGAGGAATCTGTTACCTGCTTCATCTTGGGGCTTCTTGCCACCAGGAAATTTGAGTTATTATCAATGTGTGCCATTTCAGGTCTATCAGTAGATTTTCCATCTATTATCTCATTTTTTAATGATAAAAACAAAAGTTGTTTCTCCATTAGTGCAGTTTAGAATTTGTGGCAAAATATTGACTTTGTGGAAAGTAGATGAAGCATTTTGTGTCCATTGAAGAGGATGTAAAGCAGCAGATGGAAAGGATGACAGTGTGGAATAATTGACATGCAAAGAGCTGCTAAAGAAAGGTTCTGTGTGCAAATAAGAATGTTCTTCCTGGTTTTGAGTGATTTTTGGGGTTGTTCTGTGCAGAGCCAGGAGCTGGACTTGATCCTTGTGTTTCCCTTCCAAATCAGAATATTTTACGATTTTTTTTTTTTTTTTTTCTATCATGTTGGGAAACAGGTCTAGAGACAAAGGAATACAACAGGATCTCTCTTTAATTTCCCTGTGATTTATCTGGGGAGAATTGTGGGACAGATAAGGGACAGGTAAGGAACGGAGGAGCTGCTTTGTTCCCAAGCACAAGCAGCACAACAAAGCCCTGAGGAAAACACTGAAAGCCTGAAATGTCTTTCAGCTGCTGTGAACCAGCACCGAGCACTCTCAGCCAGACCAGTGCCAGCAGAAATTCTGCAACTCTGAACTTCTTCAAGGCAGGTTTGAATAGCAAAGTTCAGAGGTGTGTGTGGGAAACGCTTTGTGATGTTTACTTAGGTAGAAATATTACTTAGCAACAGCTTCCTGTAATTTTTATGTGCTGGGAATTTCTGTAACCACCAGCTTGGTTTTTATTACCTTTGTATGGGAAAGGGGTCTCGAAGCACTGAGCACACTCAGCCAACCTCAAGGGCAAAGATATTTTTAAAGCTTCAAACACAAAGGAAATTTTTCCAGTTGCTACTACACGAAGTGGAAGTGCTCCTTTTATTTGGAGATCTGATAAGGGTTGCCTTTTTTTTTTATTTTTTTTTTCTTTTCCCTTGCTCTGACAAATGCCAGATGGGAACTGACACCGGATAATCTCACTGGGGTGTCTGAGCTGACCCTGCCAAGCTCCACTTTTATTGAGGGCCCACGGCTGGGGCAGTGGTGATGCTTTGCCAGCACTGAGACATCCTCAGCTAATTCACTTGAGCTTATTAAGAGTAGTTAAGAGATTTATGGTGCTTGGGGGTTGTGATACAGCCCAGAGTTGGGGGAGAAGGGGCGGAAACAATCCCTCCTATAAATGAGTGTTTAAGGATGTGCTGCTTTGGAAACAGCAAACAAAACTGGGGGAAAACTGGAGCAGCTTTTCTGCACTGAGCTGGGTGATGCAAGGCTGTGGGATTTTAAAATAAAATCCTTTAATATAAAGGATTTTAATATAAAGGGTGAGAAATCCCCACAGGTGCAGCTGAGCTGATGTTTCATCAGGTTCCTCACTGCTGCACCTTTATTAAAATTGGGGTGGGAAGTGAAGATTTCCTGCTCCTGCCCCAGTTCCAAACCAGCACTTCAGAAGGAACTGTGTGACCCATGTCATCTTTAGAAATGTAAATACACAGAGGATTCCTCCCCATAGCTGAGAGGTCTGAATTCCTGTACAAAAATCCTGTCAAGGCAAAGGTTTTTGAGGAGTTAAAAAGGAGAATGATATAAAATATCATATTATATATATATAATATATATATATAATATATAAAATATATAAAATATATTATATATATAAAAATATTAAAAATAGCTGCTATTTTAATTCTTTCACCTTAGCCTTTCCCAAAACCACTTGTTCTTTGGGTTGGTGTCTGGGCCCTTGAGGAGTCTCAGAGGAGTTCCGTGCAGTGGTTCAGCACTGAGGATACTCACGGTGTTCTTAAATCTCTGTCTGATCCTGGCATTGGCTCCTTGGCACTTCCAAGAGTGCTTTAGGAAGAACTTTTTCCCCCTCAACAACAGTTTTAAGTTACCTTTTTTTGCTTAAACAATGGAACCTGCACTACCCCTTGTTAGATAAAAAGCAGGAGACCTGACAGACACAAATTTTGGAAAATGCTGCTGGCTTGGGTGCAAGGGGAAAGTCAGAGAATGTAAAAATAAAATAAAATAAAAATAATAATAATAGTGAGTGACAGAGTTAACATGTGCTGGTAGTGCATGAATGGGAGAGCAGGAAATGGTTCACCTGGTGTGATGTGTTTGCTCAGGGAGGAGGAGGAGATGTTTCATTCAGAGCAAATCCTGCTGATGTTCAGGGTGCTTGTGTGTTCTGTGTGTTTTCTTTCCTTTACACCTCCTTCATGAAGGCAGGGCAATGAAATTCTGCATTTTAAATCTTTTCATTAATTGTAAACTATTCTAAATTGTAATTCAGATGTCCCTTCCTGGATTTAGGCAAAATGAGCAGAATAAATGTAATCTGTGTGATGGGACAACAGTGTCTGATTTCACAGGGAAGGGACTGGAAATCTTTGTTGTTCAAGGCTGTGAGGGGATTGTGAACTGTTGGGTCTGTACAAAGAAGTGCATTCAGAGTGTGTGAGCAGACCAACTGAAATATGTCACTTGGCAAAGCTCTCTGAAACATCTTTTCCTATCAGGAATTGGATTTGACAGGGATTGCCTCTGTAAATAATTGCTGCGCTTAAAAAAAAATCCCAACAAAACACAAAAAAAAAAAGGTCAAAACCCCCCAGGTGTGACCAGCACAAAGATTATTTCTAACTGAAAGGTTGAGGATTTCAGGACCTTTTGATTAATTACAGAGCTGGGGAATAACCAGCCGTGTCCTGGAGGAAGCAACACTCACCCTCCTCTCAGCTTCTAACAATAGTTGGGTACAAGTTCAATGATTAGGCTTCCCAATTATATCCTATAATTGTCTGCAAATTCCCATTGAGGGATGTGAATGAACTTGCTGGGATGTTTATGCTGCTTAATTAAGGCTGGTGGTAGGTGGGAAAGAAAAGAGAAGAAAAGAAAAAAGAAAAATAAAGAGAAGATAAAAGGGAAGGGAAGAGAAGGGAAAGGAGGAAGGAGAGGAGAGGAGAGAGAGGAGAGGAGAGGAAAGGAGAGGAAGAGGAAGGAGAGGAGAGGAGAGGAGAGGAGAGGAGAGGAGAGGAGAGGAGAGAAGGAGAGGAAGGGAGAGGAAGGAGAGGAGAGGAGTTGAGTTGGGTCAGGGGAAATTGTGGCTGGGATTGCCTGCTTGGGATGAGCCTGTAGTTATTCCAATTCCTGCTTTGAGCCCAGTTTTTGTCTGGCATTGCATAAGAGTGCAGGGAGATATGGATCCCAGCCATTGCCTTGTCTTTATCTCGGATTTTTGGCTGAGGGTACCGGGGGGCACGGGCTGACGTCGCTGCAGGTTGTGGGCCTGGCTTTCCTTTTGCCTTGTGACATGGAAAACAAACACAGAATTCACTTTGGCTCCTGCAGTGCTCCAGTGCTGGCTGAGGGCTTTAATGGATTTGTGTGAAGAGTCTGGATTCCTTGTGAATCTGGGTTTAAACTGACAAAACAGGGCAGGACACTCGGCTCCTGTTCTTGTCCAGAAAGTTTTATGGCTGGAATTGGATGCTCTGTACTGAGAAGCTTCTGTACCCTCAGTAGGAATTCCTTCATTTGAGATGGTGTTTATTTCCCTGCCTCCTGGGCACCTTGAGGGGTGCCTGAAGGCTCTGAGGAAGATGATGCTTTGAAGGAAATCCCACCTAAAGGATGGAAATAAAGTCCAATTAGAATAGCACTCAGCAGAAAGTTGAGATTAATTCTCTTCAGTTTGTTCCTGAAGAACTCAGGGTGTGCATGCTTTTGGTGCACTCCAGAAAGAGAAATGTGATTTTAATGGTGTGTTTCAGGCCAGAGGTGCCCTTTTCCAAGGATGCCAAGAGCTGCTGCTCCATTGGAATTGTAACTCAGGCAGTTTCAGCTTTTGCAGAGCTCAGCTCCCACTCTGCATTTGCTGATGCCCTGGGTGAGCTGTCAGGAACTGTGACCCCTCTCAGGAATTATGCCTCATTCATGGGCATAAAAGGGTGGCAGATATTTAGCAATATTGGTCTGATAAACAGTGTGTAACTTTCAAGGTCTTTTTAGTCAGTTTTCAGTGCAGTTTGGAGGCTTTTGGACACATTGAGTCACTTTGGGATCAGTGCTGCTGTGTGGCCACACTGGAATCTCAGGGCCCTGATGTGATGAGCTGAGCCTGAGCTCAGCTTACAGCACAAGACTGATGGTTTTAAGTCAAAGGAATGGTTTTAAGTGAAAGGAATTTCGGGAGCAGGTTTGTCAGAGGTCAGAGCAAACGCCTGTGACGTCTGTGGTTCTGCCTTGCTGCTCCCTCCTGCTCCTCTCAGCTCACTCTGCTCTCACCCCTGGGCACAATTCCTCGTTTAGTGGCTTTTAAAATGTGAATTGTCTGGGATAGGGAGGGAGGAGCTTGGTCCCAGCGTGTTCATCAAAGCAAAGCCTGTTGGGCTGCAGGGTGTGAGGAAGGGAAGGGAGCAGGCAGGTGTGGAGCTGTGCAGCCGTAATTTCCAGCCCGATTTTTGGATGTTTTTCTCTGGTTTTGTGGCTGTGGGAGTTGAATTATGCTGAGGGCACACGGGATTATTGCACTGCAAGGCTCTGACCCCATCAGCTGGGGTCCAGGGCAGGAGTTTGGGCTCTCCACAGAGCAGACACTGTGGAGAGGGAGGAGTTGGGTGCTGGGATGTGATGTTCTCACACAGCATTTTGATGACACAGAATGGGGCTGGTTGCTGGCTGATTTTTGCTGGCTGATTTTTGCTGCCTCATTTTCCCCCATGGATGTGAAGACCCCAATTCTGACCCAGGTCTTGCAGGGATGGATTATTTGGGGTCTGTGGCAGAGCTGCTGAACTTGGCATTGACGCTTTCATAACGTGAGTGACACAACATCAGTTCTGAGTTGTTTGCTCTGAAATATCTGCAGGAACTGAGAGTTCACTCAGCAACCTGCAGGGAAAAAGTCAAGTTCCAGCTCTTGCACTGACCTGGGCACTGGGAAATCCCTCACACAGAGGCTGCAGACAAACTCTGTCCTATCAGCAGCGTTTTGTGATTGATAAAGTACATAAAGAATGTTTGCACTTGAAGGTGGGCTTGATTAGAAAATCTCAGGAAATGTGCAGGAGGCTTTATCCCCGTGTGTTGGTTTTCCAGGAGTAAGGCATGTGCAATCCCACAGACATCACAGGATAGCAAAGCATTTTTCTGTTTCCATTTGCAACTTCATTAAGCACATCCATGTTGCGTTACGGCACTGCAAGGATTTTAATACTTCATGAGCAATGAAAGGATTCATTAAAATTTGAATATCAGACAAATGTTCTTCTTGTCTTTTCTGCAAAGACAATCCAATTATATTCTCTGGGTAGTGCAAACATAGAGCAGGGATTTAATGAAATGAACAGGATTGGTTTTTTCTGGTCTTTGGTCTCTTCTGAATGTCATCTTTCTGAAGTCAGGCTGATGTGTTTACATAGCTTCAGTTTGGGATGGAGGAGTCCAAGAGCTCCCTCTAAGTACCCCTCAAAAGCTCCCAAAAGCCAGAGAGGAAATGGAGCTCCTCAGTGTGATGTCTGTGTCTGAAAGTCTCGCCCAGTGGAGCCTTAACAGGGCTTAAAGGAATAAAGCTTTTGTTTTAAAACAGTACTTGAAGGGAAGCCTTTAAAGCTCAATAAACTATTTCTCTGTTCATTCAGTTCTGTGGATTTTAGGCTCTGGGAATCTGAGCACTCTGTTTCTGGCAAGGGGAGCACAGCACACAGGACAGTCTCACGTGGAGACTTAAGGATAAAACAATTTATATATGAACTGGTGCTTTCTATGACACAACTTCTCACCTCATCAGCATCTTTACGATAATTAAATTAGCAAAATAAATGCCATGAGTAGATTTTCCTTAGGCTTCTCCTCCACACTCCAATAACCTTATCTCCAGAGCTGCTTAAATAATTTGTGTAGTGTTTGGCTGCTCTCTCAGCGCTTGGATATCGAGTTTCTACTCCACAAAACCAGTCCATTGGAGCTGGGTATCTGCGTGGAGTGTCAGTTTTTGTTCTGGGAAACATGAAATGTTCTGCTTTGGGCCTGTACAGTGTGTGAATTTGGTGGGTGTGATAAGAAAAACGTCCCCGTGTTTTGCATGGCTCCAGTGGCTGAAGGAGGAGCAGCCTCGTGATGCTCTTTGCTCATCAGCACCAGGGAAGAGTTGTTTTTCCACATGCTCTAATCTGTGATAACAAAAAGAACTTCAGATTGTGTTTTTCAAAGGCGCTGTGGGTCTCTCAGCGCTCAGATTTGCCTGTGGCTCTCTCTGCTGTGTGTCTGTGCACCCAGAGCCTGATTTGCAGTGGCTCTGGTTCAGATCCACGCCTTGTTCTGCTGCTGGAGGAGGCTGAGCAGGACCCAGCAAGCAGCTGGAACCATGGATTTGCTTTCCTTTGGGGGGTTCTGCAGAGGATTTGAGTGCTGGATGTTTTTTGGGGTGCTGTCAGTCTCTTCCTGGCACTGCCATAAACCTCAGCCAGATGATGCCGGAAGGGATTCAAGGCAAAATTTAACTTTAATATAGATTTAGACAAACAACCAACAGAAATATCTTAGGTAGGGTATTTGAGGTGGCCTTGGACCAGGTGGATGGGCTGGGTGGCATCTCCAAAACTCCTTGGGCTCCCTTCCATTGGCAGATTGATTCCGGAGCCAGCAGCTCCGAGCTGAGCCTTGAAACCTCTGGGGTTTGGTGAGGAAAAAGGCTCTTTGTCCCTGGAGAAACTGATATGGCTTCAGGTTACTTGTAGAGGAGAGTCCCATCTCTTTTTCTTGCTTGATAATGCTGATTTGTGTCATTTTTTCTCCCAGAGGTCTCTCTCCATTGTAAGGTGATTTCCCCAGTCCCTACCCCATGAGGGATCTGCAGGTGTGTGGCTGTGGCATCAATTAGGGAGCTCTGAATAATCCTAATTGCTCAGCAGTGGACAATGCTGATGGCAGCTGGTGATTAGACCATATCTGAGTGCTGTGCTGATAAAGTGAAGGTTTTTAGCACCGTGGCACACGCCTGCAGGGGTGGGGATGTCAGCAGATCCTGTTCCTCCCGCTGGCCCAGCATGGATAATGGGATTTTCACTGCTCCTGCACTTCCCTGTGACCTCAGTGACAGTCACTTTTATTTTAAGAGCTTCCCAGGTTGTGAAATAAAGCAGAATTTGTGAAATAAAGCAGAATTTTCACAATTCTGACCATTGACAGTTGGACCCATCAACTGTTGTAGAAGGAGGATTGAGAATCCAAAATCTCCTGAGTTCAGGGTAACTCTGGATGATTCAGTTCCCCTGTTGTTGGCCTTGTTGAGATGGCACAACTAGTTTGGCATTAAATGCCTTCAGATTACAACTTTCTCTTGCGTAATTCACAAGGAGAGATAGATTAATGGCCTCCAAGGGTGGCTTGTGCAACGCAGCTAATGGTTTTTGTACTCATCTCCAGTCGTTTGGTTTTCCTCAGGGTTGTGTTTGTGTGACTTTTGGTCATTTTGATCATTTCTCATTTGGCAGCTGGGTCAGAGCAGCAGAGGGATGTGGCACAGTCACAAAAAACTCCAGGGATCAGTGTGTTTGTAAGGAGAAGCTCTGGGAAGAGCCAAGCTGGAGAATTTGTGCAGTGCCACATTGGTGTACAGTGAATTACTTGAAAATGGGCATTGCTGGTATGCCAAGGATGACGAGGGCGAGTAGTAAATAAAAATACATTGCACATTGCTTGGCTCTGCAGGCAAACAGTATCTATTTCAGTCCTGCTAAGGAAATTCTTATGCCTCGAAATAAACTGTGGCAAGCGTGCGTGGAGCTTTGGGCAAACAGGGGAGGGTGTGCAGGGGAATGGGCAGGAGGCCACAACTTGAGGAGACAATTTTATACAGAATTGATGGATTTGATACTGGTTAACAAGTTACTGCATCTGTTTCCCCTTTCCACAGTTCGGATTTGCTTTGGGAAGAATTACTGTGGGGTCAGGGGAAGCTGAAGTGACACCTGTAGATGTGTGAAAGCTCAGGAGGAAATCAGTGGAGGATGGATTTGTCAGTGCTCCTGGTGAGCTTAAATTTGGGCAGTGACTGTGCACTGAACAGTTCGTGCACCCTGATAATTTCAGAAAAAAATCAAATATTTTTAGTAGAGCCAATTAACTCTGCTTCCTGGTGAAATTCACTTTTCTTTGCACTCAGGTGCTGCTTTGCCTTTCTCTCCTCATCCTCTCTGGAAGGTGAGGCAGGAATGGGGATCTGGAGCAAGGAAGGAGGATCTGGAGTGATCCCCTTCCTTTTCTCTCTTTGTTTTCAGTCTCGTCACCCACAAACACAAATTTGGTTTCAGTATCGATGTTTACAATTCATGACTGCGCCATGAAATCTGCCCAGATTAAAATCTTAACCTCTGCCTGACATTTCTGTGTAGATCATTAGTTATCAGCATAATCTCCTTGTGGTTAATCTTATACTTCCTCCCATTCCATTGCCTTTCTCAGTTATGGACAGCTCCATTTTTGCTGGAAGCTCTGCCTCTGTTTTGGTGTAGATTTGTTGTTTTCTGTGCTGGGATTACGTTTATATAACGTATCTAAAATTCCATCTTTCCTCATCCCCACGTGGCAGCATAGCTCTCGTTCTTTCATGCCTTGTTTACTACAACATCCTTCCCCCTGGCCTTGAGGAAAGGAATCTTGTCCCTCCCTTATCTCTGCAGAAAGCAGAGCTTGGATGTTTTGCCTCGTGCCCTGATCCCATCATCACTCCTCATGTTCAGGACGGGCTTTGTAGGTTAAAGTAATAACCTGGGTTTGGAAAAATCAGATGGACCTTGCTCTTAAACCATCACCAAGCCCTTGTGTGTATCTCAGTTTGTCTCTTTTCTCACATAGAACCGTAGAATCATGGAATATCCTGAGCTGGAAGGACAATCACTTATTTTTAGGACATTCCTGGATCACTTTGCTGTGATTTGGGGCTGCAGTGAGTGAGCAGGTTTGGCAGGAGCAGGTTAAAGTGAACAGGGATGTTTACAAGATGCTGTACATAGGAGAGTAATAAATAGTTAAATATTAACAGGAAGTTTTCATGAGGCTCCCAGGTGGCATCAACCGTTGGATGATAACACCAAATCCTTGGGTTGTAATAAAGATTGAAATTTAACAAACCATAACAACAAAAAAACCACAACATTATTGTTGTGAGTAAAATTACAATCAAAGCTTTACAGGGAAATGCCCCAAATTAACACTAAAAATTCTGGTCTTGGTATAAATTACAACTCATCTCTTCTGCTGTACAGAATGAAATACAATATTTTGCCTGAAGATGTGGTGTCAGTTTTGGGGCAGGCATATTAAAAAAACCCCAGCTGCCAAGCAGAGGTGGGTGGGTGGTTATTTCTGATCCCTTACACTAAGCTCCCATGTCATTTTGAACACAAAGTACAAGGAGCAGGCTTGACCTGCTTGCCAGAGAATGGCACAACAGCACTGTTGTAGACACTGGGTGAAGTATTTACAGCTCCTGGTCGCTATCCTGGTGTGCACTTTGTGACACTTGTCCCACCTCTAACAGTTGCTGCTGTGTTTTCAAATCAAACTCTGTGTTTTGGCACTTGGGACTCAACTGCCAACAGCTTTGCTTGATTCCTGCAAGTTGTTTGTACCTGCATGGGGAATCAGCTCAATTGAAAGGTGCCAGAGAATGAAAACATTGAGTTTTAATTTCTTTATTCTTTTTTTTTTTTTCAGTGTGAGGTGCTTTGCTCTGTAAGTCCAGGTTTGCAGCCGTGGTGTGAACACCACTGCCTAAAAAGGACAAAAGGAAAATGTTTCTTTGATCTTTGTTCTGTCTGGGCAATATTAGGGATACTTGGGTGGGAAACATCCAGGTCTCTGTGTAAATAGTTGGGGTGACAGAGCAGAGCAGGAGTGGAAACCTTCAAGGGAGAGAAACAGAAAGGTCTAAAAAATCCATGAAAGTGAGAGCCTGTCCTGAGGGTGCAGTGGAAGAAGATGAGGGTTTTCCATAGCTGACGTTTGTAGCCCAAGAAGTTCTGTCCCCAAAAATAAGAGATGATATTGGTGTTCCCTAAAAATAAAAGATGATATTGGGCTGTCAGTCTCCATCCATAAAATCTGAATTTGCACAGGAATTGGCGCACCTGTGCCCTGTGCCTTGGTGTGCAGCTGGAGAAGCTCATTTGCAAAGGTTTTCACTGAGAAGATGAAGAATGCGTGACCAAAGGTATCATGGGTCCATTGAGGTTGCTGACTCCTCCAAGTTTCACCATATTGAGATTATTTACATATATTATATATATTATATAAGCAAAATGTGTGTGTTTATGTATGTGAGAGCTCCTCTTACCCCGTTTCCCATCTTGCTTGTCATAACTCACATAGGAGCAAATATGTATTTCCAGAGAAATGCCCCAGCAGCAGGTGTAGTGCAGAAGATAATAAATACTCCTCAGTTTAAACAGCAGAAGGTTGGCACAGAGGAGGCTGTTTCTGGAGAGTTCTCCTGTTATCTGCCCCTTTCCTCTGTAAACAACTGAGCTCAACCTTTCCCGTATCTCCATTCAGCAACTTCTTCCACTATCATGGCAGGACAAGGTGGCACAAGGCTCCAAACTCTTTTATCTGGTCTAAACTCACATTTGCTGATCTGTGGAAACCCAGGACATTGGGAATATTTCTCTGGCTGCTCTGGAGTGCCCTAACCCTAGAAGAGCTCTGACTTGGACCCTCATTCATGGATAAAGTTTCCCAGACTTCAAGATAGACCAAAATCCACAAAAGTCTGAAATAGGTTACAGAGAGTAGTGTAAGTGCATCACTTGGTGAGAAATTGAGGTTTTGGGATTTTTAGTATGTTGTGGATGGAAGCAAGATGGAGGGCATAGGGTGTCATCCTTCTCCATGCTTCTTCTTCCTTCTTCTTCATGGGCTTGGGTGGCACTGTGTAATTGGGCAGAAATTCCACATTGCGGGCTCTTTGGGATCAGTTATTGGGTTAAAAGGGAAAATAATCCAGGTGTGAGTTCTTAATTGGATAGTTTAGTCTTAAAAGCCTTTGTAACAAGACATTGTTGGCCATTTTGTGCCTTGCTGCCGAATTCACAGTTGAGAGACTGTTTTACTGATAAGAAACAATAAACTCCTGAGTCCCACCATGAACTACCATCTCAAGTGCCTTCACTGATCCTCACGGCTCCAGCATCCCCATGGGTTTCATCTGTTCCTGGCTGGAAGTGCTGGGTTGGAATATCTGAGGCATTCCGTGTAGCTCCAGTTGAGCACGTAATTTGTGCAAGGCTTGGGAGGAGAAACTTTTTTTTTTTTTTCCTTGTCCTTACTGATAGATGAGATAAGAGGTGTAATGTTGTCCTGAGAAATGTCAATGGGAAGAGTTTCCTTGACGTTGTAGTAAGTGTGTTGTTTTTGGAAGTCACTGTCCATGGGAAGGGAGGCACCTGCAGTTAATTTTATCTGTTCCTGTGTAAATACAGACCTCCTAACGTTCCCAGCTCGCAGTTCAGAGGGGTCATGGCATTATGTACTGTAATATCTTATTTTATAAATAACACTTCATTTTAGTGCTGATTGTAAAATCTGGGATTTATTTGGCACTTGCTCCTTCCCGACCTGGTGCTGAGAGCTGCAGCCCTTTGTTGTGGGTTACAGCCCTTGAGTCAATGCCTTTTGGAAGGGCTGTTCCTTGGTTGTTTTGGGGAAAAGGAAGGGATGAGTGAGTGTTGTTAGAGCAGCTGAGCTCGGGGAAGAAGTGACATTAAATTTGCTTGAGCATCTCGTGATTATTTCCTGAATTTTGCTTGGGCGTTGCCGGCAGGATTTTGGTATCACCGTGTCAGCTTCCTATTTTTTGTGCTCTTCGAGTTACTCCATTTATTTTGTAGGCTCAGGAAGGGCTGGGGGAGCTGCTGTTGTTTGTCACCAAGGCGATCTAAAGTCCTTGTGCTTTTTACAGTCCACTGGAGCTCTCCGGCCCTGTCCCTCCCAGGCACGTTTCTGCTGCTCCTGCTGGGCTTTGGGGTTTAGGTTTCTGCCTCTTTGGCCTCTGTGACATTAAGAAATAATTGAAGGAATAAGCCATAATGCAGTGGGCTTTGGGGTTTAGGTTTCTGCCTCTCTAGCCTTTGTGACATGAAGAAATAATTGAAGGAAAAGCCACAATGCAGTGGGGTTTGCAGTACACTGGTTTTCTTGCAGCAATCCTCTGTCTACCCACTCCGCTGTGGGTTTTAGGTTTATTTTTTTACTTAGTCTTCACCAGACACAGTTTTGCTTAATTTAATAGCTGTTTTCAGCTTTATGATACATTGATGCACTGGGATTAGGTGTTGTCTTTTTTCTATTGTTGTGAGTAAAATTACAATCAAAGCTTTACAGAGAAATGCCCCAAATTAATGTTAGATTCTGGTCTTGGTCTAAATTACAAGTCCTCTGCTGTACAGAATGAAATACAATATTTTGCCTGAAGATGTGGTGTCAGTTTTGTGTTCAGAACAAATAAATGCTCACAAGAAAGTAGATGATCATGAGTGAAAAAATTAAAAATAGGTTTAGGGATAAAAATTATGTTTACAGGACAAATGGCACTTAACAACTGCCTGAATTAGGGGTCTTCTTGACTGGAAAAGAAAGAGTGAAACAGCAAAAGCTATAGAGTAAAAAATACAGTGTAAATACAGCAGGATTTCATACATGATTTTCTAAGGAGTAAAACCCATATGGATTTCCATAGCAGCAGTGCTGCTCAGCACTTGCAGCAGGAAGCAAGCCCAGGCTCTGTAGTACTAAATTAAGATCACATGCTTGCAACACACTGAGGAGTTGCTGCCGGGGGTGATTAGTGCTTGGGTTTCCTTTTTATTTTTTCTTCCCCTTTCCTTGTTGGTTTTGTTTTTGTTTAGAACCACAAGAACCCATTGCTGCAGAGGTCGCTGCTGGGACTGTACCGTTAGGAAATGAAATTACAGTTCCCTCTGCAGCCCTAGCTCAGGCAGGACTCTGTGTGTGTGTGTGTGGGGATAAATTTATGTGTCACATCTCGCAGCCATTTACAGTAAGAGGGGGAAAAAAGCCACGGGGACGTGCAGATCCTGTTTCTGTGGGGCTCTGTATGTGTGCCCATCATCTAACATGACACCAACCCAGCCCTGGCACCAAGGCAGATGTGGCACGGCCAAAAAAAGCCATTTTCAGCCCAAAAAAAAAACCATTTTCAGCCAAAAAAAGCCATTTTCAGCCGTGGCAACGCCACGCTCCCCTCCAGCTTATAAACACCCCGTGCCAATTAAACACCACAAAAGCCACGGCAGCCCTTCAGCTGCATGAAATGGCATGAAATGCATGGGGCTGGTGGTGCTTTGGGTGGTGGTGGCAGGCTGGGGAGCTGGCAGGGTTAAGGCTGTTTGCCTTGTGCAGATAGCGGGCGGTTGGCTTGGATGCCTCCCCTGCTCAGGCAGCAAATGCATTGGCTGAGGTTGAGGGCGGTTCTCCTGCCGCAGTTGTTTTGTGTCCTGGACTCCCTTGGATCTGGAGCCTCCTAATTGCCTTGTCTGTAATCAAAATGAGAGTTTGTGTGAGCCAAAGGAGAGGAGTGGTGCGAGGAGAGTTGGACGCCAGACACTCACAGTGGCCCAGCTTGCCTCCACTGACCCCCATCCACACACACAAGGCTTGTTATTTCACCCTAAAAAAATCACCTTTATTCACAACAAATCAGTCCCAAACCCATGTGGTGCCTGGACAGCACATGTGCAACATCTTGGTGTTGATGTGTGTGGTTGAGAATTTGTCCTTAATGAACCATATTCCTCTTACCCAACCCAAACCTGTGTAAACACCCCCTTCAGCTCACCCAGGATGTTGCTATTAAAACAATCCCAAAGAACAGCAAAATCCCAGAGAAGAAAAAACAGAGAATCCCAAAGGAACAGCAAAACTTATCCTGAATGGTGTTTTCCCCCTCTTTTTCAGACAACTCACCATTTTATTAACAGAAAACAAGAAAAAACACCAAACACCAAAGTTTTTAACAGCTTAACGCTTAATTGACTTGCCTGTTAAATACCTGGTTACCTGTGCTGGCTGGGGAATGTGTTTACAGTCTCGGGGAGGGTTGTTTCCACCTGGAGCACGGGGAAGTGGTGAAACACTGAGAGATCCATCCGGAGGTGGAAATTCCTTTGCGCTGACTCCACGGCCGCCTGTCCCCCCCAGCCGGGCCCCAGCAGCACCAAGAAATGTCTGTTTGAATCTCTAATCAGAGAGCTTGGGGAAAGGCATTGTTCCCTCAGTCTTGGGAGCCACTGCTAGCAGCGAGTTAAATATTTATACACCCCTGGAAGGCTGGACAGGTTGGAGCTCCTCGTGTCGCTGCGTTTCTCCACGGGTTTGTTCATGTCAGGCTCTTGGGCAGATTTGGGATGGGCTTTGAAACACCCAGATCCTACAGGTGTGGTGAGGAGGTGTTGGGGTCTTGGGCATCTTTGGGACAGGGGTTTTAAGCACCCAGTTCTTACAGGTGTAAGGAGATGTTGTGGTCTTGGGCAGCTTTGGGACACGGGTTTGAAGCACCCAGATCCTACTGAGGTGGTGGTGAGGAGGTGTCATGGCTGTGCTGGGCAGCTTTGGGATAGGGTTTTTAAACACCCAGTTCCTCCAGATGTAGTGAGGTGGTGTTGGGATCTTGGGCATCTCTGGGACAGGGGTTCTAAGCACCCAGTTCCTCCAGATATGGTCAGGAGGTGTCATGGTCTTGGTCAGCTTTGGGGAGGGGTTTTAACACCCAGTTCCTACAGGTGTTGTGGTCTTGGGCATCTCTGGGACAGGGGTTTCAACACCCAGTTCCTCCAGAGGTGGTGAGCAGGTGTTGTGGCTGTGCTGAGCAGCTTTCTCCTGGTCCGTGGCCCCACAGCAGTTTTTGTGGTGCAGCGTGGTGGCTTCTGCCCCTACCCAGAGCAGCTGTTCCTTTGTCCCCTTGCTTGGGCCTGTGGATTTCCCTTTGGACTTTCTGTGAGGAATGGAGGGAGTTGATTTTTTATTCCCTGTGCTGATTTTCCAAAGTCTCCCACAGCCTTAACCAGAGGCTGGGGGCTGTGGATGTCATGTCTGAACCTCTCCTGAGCCTCCCCACATGCCAGAGCTCCCAAAAGCCACCTTAGAGTCACAGAATGTCCTGAGTTGGGAGGGACCCACAAAGATCCTTGAGCACAAACACCCCAAAAATCCCACCCTGAGCATCCCTGGGAGCATTGTCCAAACATTCCTGGAGCTCTGGCAGCCTTGGGGTTGGAACCATTCCCTGGGGAGCCAATTTTTTTGTGCAAAAAATCAAATCTCTGTGTGCCATAGCAATTATTGGGGTCTGCAGACCTTAGTGGAGAAGGGTAATGAGGTGCACAAACCTATTCACTGTTGACCTGCAGTGAAAGCACAAAGTGGCAGCAAAATCTCAAACAAAATCCGTGGTTTTGGCCCATCTGAGTGACATAACCTGGAGTAAGAGTTGTAAGAAGATGCTCTGGAGAGGTTTTACACAACTTGAGGTGCTCTCTAGCATGCAGACTTTGATAATGTCATGGCATCTGTTCAGGATCTTGGGTAATGAGGATTTGCACAAAATGGTGATTGAATTTCTGGTCTTGAGCACTTAATGGAAAAAGAGCTGTTGCCTTGGGTGCTTTGCTTTCTTCGAGCTGTCTTTGAGACATCAAAAGCTGGCGGAACAGGAAAAAGAGAAACGTTAAGAATGGTTTAAAAATAGTTTAATTGTATCTTCTGAAAACCTTTGGAGTGGGGACTTTAGGCGGTTTCTGCCCCTGTGAATACTTGCAGCTGAGTTCAAAATGTGTAAATAAGCACAGGGCTTTGAAGATTAGTTTCCATAACAAATTAAATAAAAATATTGTGTGACAGAATGTTAAGTAGGTGCCATGTGTCACCGGGTGCTTTGCATGAGGGCTGGCTTTTCCCAATTACCTGGCTGCTCCTTGGGAAACAAATGCTGTCTTTTGGATACTTTAAACTCTGAGCTTGAAAGAGGCAGGGGAAAAGTCCCTTTTTGAGGAAGTGCTGGTGAGGAACACTGAGAGCAGGATTCCTTGCAGGACATCTCTGTCTCAGTGGAGATGTGGGAGAAACAGCCCAGGCTTTCCCCCTGCTCAGAAACCTTGATATTCCAGCTGGAATTAGTAAATTTGATAGTGCTTTGGACTAAAATCTGGAATTTTCTGTTGCAAATATTTCTAATAAACTGCAGGCAGGACATCTGTTGCTAGACTCTGTTTATCTGTGTATAACAATTTCGAATATCCATGTATAACCATTTAAAATATCCATGTATAACCTGGCTTTTAAAGCAAGCTTCTCATTTTATATTTAGTCTAATGCAAGGTGTTACCTGCAGGTTGCTATTTGACTGTTGCATTTCAATCAAATACTGCTTGTGACAGGTTCACAAAATAAGACCTGTTGCTAGAAAAGTGCAAAAAGTTGGAAAGGAAACTAATTCGAAACACATTCCTGTGCTTTTTGTAATGGATGAGTGATGCACAGAGAAAACACCTGCACTGAAAGACAAACACAGAAGCAGTAAGATGTTTGAGATTTGTGGTAGAATTTCAGCTTTATCCATTTTGTATTTCTTCAAGGGATTTATCAGGCTGGAGGAGAGCAGAGGTTGCTCATCTTTACTACCTCATCTAGTCCTGCTTATTCCAAGAATGGCATTAACAGCTTTAACACACTTAATTCTGCAATCCCCTGACATGGGCTGGAGGGGGATTTTCTTCTTAACACAGCTGGGGGTTGGATCATCCCAACATGTTGTGCTGTGGCTCCCACATGCTGCTCCTTTGGCTGGATAAAACTTGACCACATTCCACTGCTGGTCTGCTCAGGTGCCTTAACCAGAATTTAGAGATAATATTTCAGAAGAGAGATAATATTTCACCTCTGGACATCACTGGGTCAGGATAAAATAAATAATAAATAAGTTAATAACGCCCCTCCTGCCTGGACACTGAGTATTGGACAGAAAGCTGGGGAAATGTTGAGGCAGATGGTGTTAATTCAGGATTTATTGCTGTCTCCCTTCTCCAGGGGGGCTCAGGCAGGACATCAGGAGATGCTCAGGTGTTCCCTCAGACAGAGCACTCTGGTTTGGTGAGGACAAGGAGTGTCTTGATCTGCATCTTGGCAATTCACAGCCGCATCTCAAAGGCTGTGAGGATAAATCCAGGTCCCTGTCCCCCATCTAAAGCCCTTCTTCCTGCTTCTGAAGCCCTGCTTGGCACTGGTGTTGGCTCTCGGAGTGCTGATTTCAGCTCTGTTCTCTTTCCTGACATGGAGTTCTTGGTGTGTTCTGGGTTACAGAGTTGGGTTTGATCATTTCAGCCTCATTTGGACCTCTCAGACTGAGCGTGGAGATGCTGAAGGACAGGACTGACCTTCCCCTGGAGCTTCCCTGGCTCTGTTCATCCTGCCCTCCTCCTCCTCCTTGAGTTACTCATGAGTTGCTCTGCTTGGTTTGGAGTTCAAAGCCCGAACCGCTCGTTAAAGCTGTTGTGGGGTGCTAAGTAATGAGTAATTAAAAAGAAAACCATAAAAACCTCAAGCAATAACACTCGTGGGTGCCCTTCTATGTGGACCTGTTGGGAGAGCTACTGAAGAGTTCGTGTCGGTGCCAGGGCTGCCTCCAGGAAACCAGGGACAGGGTGATAGACAATGGGAAGCAAATCCTGATTAACATGAAGGGTTGTGTAAAAGTGCTGTTGGACATGTGTTATTGGCAGTACTGCTGTAGGAAATTTGGTTTTTTAAACTGAGAAACAAGAATTTTCTGGCTGAAACTGGCTGTGCCAGGCTGGGAAGCTCTTGGTGTGGTGTCTCATCACTCCTGAGCTTCAGAAATGACACCAGGGATCTCCTGGAGGTCTTTGCTGGACTGAGGGAGGAGGAAAACTTGGTTTTTTTCTTTTGAAGATGAGCATTGATGGTTGTGAGGATGAATGGTAAGACTCCTCAAAAACATTCTTGAAATGTGGAATTTACACAGAAAGGTGGAGATGAGGCAGAATTTACACTGTCGAGTGGAGATGGGGCAGAATTTGCAGTGAAAGGTGGAGATGAGGCAGAATTTGCAGTGAAAGGTGGAGATGAGGCAGAATTTACACTGAAAGCTGGACATGAGGCAGAATTTTCACTGAAAGGTGGATGAGATGAGGCAGAATTTGCTCTGCCAAGTGGAGATGGGGCAGAATTTTCGCTGAGAGCTGGAGATGAGGCAGAGGCTCCGTGGCTGCCCCTTCGCACAGGAAGCTCCCAGGACAAGCAGGACCAGGTGCCACCTCTGTAACCTCTCAGGTCCCACGTGGGCAGGCTCTCAGTGACACTCACCTGCCTCTGGTGTTTCTCCCCAGTGTGTCCCCCTGCCTGCAAGTCCCAGGGCTGCACGGGGGACGGGCAGTGCTGCCACAGCGAGTGCCTGGGCGACTGCACGGAGCCCAACGACCCCACCAGGTGTGTGGCCTGCAAAAACTTCTACCTGGACGGGAGGTGTGTGGAGAACTGTCCCCCTGGGCACTACCGCTTCGAGGGCTGGCGCTGCGTCACCTTCAGCTTCTGCCAGGAGCTGCACAACAAGTGCAAGAACGCCCGCGAGTCCGGCTGCCACGTCATCCACAACAACGAGTGCGTGCACGAGTGCCCCTCGGGGTACATCATGAACTCCAGCAAGTGAGTACCTGGGCTGCTGGGAGAAAATTGGGGCTTGGGTGGGCTTTCCTCCTCTTTGGACACGGGGTTTGGGTGGTGTGTCAAGAGCAGGAGTGTCATTCTTGTGCTGAGAGTGACACAGTGTCGTGGTTTGACACAGTGCCCCCATGAAAATATATTCTCCCCAGTGGCTGTTGTGAGATGTGACCAGAAATAGAGCAAAACAGGCTCCAATTCAGGAGTAAAGGACAAAAACTTTATTAACTTACAATATGTAAAAGAAACAAACAGAACTCAGAATGAAAATTTTCCAAAAACGTTCCTCCTCCCCCCACCAAATTCCCAGCACAGCACAGTGAGACAAAACCTTGGATTCTCAATCAATTTACCACCCCTCAGGTAACCAACTCTCAGTTCATCACCACCCTTCATATAATCAATTCTCAGCTCATCAAGAAGAGAGGAGTCCCTCTTGTACCATAGGCTTCCCCAGGAAACGCAGTTGAAACTTCTTTATTCAAGAGAACCACGTGGTTTTTATAGAATGATAGCATACATTCTATGTGATTGGCTAATTAACAAAAAACATCTTCTGTAAGTAGAGCTTGAGACTCTTAATCTCATGGTTGTGGGTTTGAGCCCCACGTTGGGCACCACCTGTAAGAGTTCAGAGTTGTGGGTTTGAGCCCCACGTTGGGCGCCAATGTAAGAATCCATGTCTGGATGAGCTGTCTGGGTCCAACCCGGCTGGCTGGAGACCCCAGCCCACAGGATCTTACATAGGTGAAGACAAGAAGTGCTCTTCTCCAGGTGGGGATGAATTTACAGTAAAAGCTGAAGATGAGGCAGAATTTGCACTGAAAGTGGGAGATGAGGCAGAATTTTCACAGAAAGGTGGACATGAGACAGAATTGGCACTGACGAGTGGAAATGAGGCAGATTTTGCACTGAATGGTGGAAATGAGGCAGAATTTGCTCTATCAAGTGGAGATGAGGCAGGGGATGAATGTCCTCTATTTAGATGGAAAAACCCACATGGGAAGCACTCGTGACTCATGGCAGGAGACTTTTATACCTGGGGGAGTGCAGGGCAGAGGAAGAGGACCACAGCCAATGGGATACCAGTGAGGAGGGGTGAGAGAGGGACTGACCAGGGAAGAGACCACCAGTGCTGATAATTAGTGGGGGGAAAAGGGGAAGAACATGTGGTCATAGGATACAAATCATGTGAAAAGCAAAAATTACCAAACACCCAGTGCAAACAACTAAATAACTGTTTAGTGCAATACAACAATCTTCCTCATACACCATCCTTGAGAAGAACAGACAGAAGAAGTAGAAGAACACCACCTGCAGATTGTTTATACATAACAAGTTATCTCATCCTTACAACTCCCTAAAAATTCTCCCAAGCCACTGTGAGAAACGCTCGCTGTTTTTCTCTCTCTGTCCCATGGCATCCACACAGGAGTTGGAGCAATCACCTGGCCTGCTTTAATATGATTTACAAACTAATACCTTGCTAATTCAAGCCATTAAAAGCTCTCCCTGCCATGGGCTGGTAGTTTATTCTTCCCTTGCTTGCTGTCAAGTTTGGAAAAAGCGAGAAAGGGAGATGGAGAGAGGACAAGGAAGAGCATCCACAGCGTGGGAGGAGGGAGCTGGGCAGTGGATTTAGCAACCCCGCTTCCCTCCCCTCTGGAGCAGCCTCAGGCCAGGGAGCCAGGCTGGAAAAGCACAGCAGGGAGAGGCCGTGGCTAATGAAGAGAGCACAGCGTCCTCGGAGTGCTCGTTCTCAGAATATCAGTCCCTCATCCCTGTAATTACTTTCATTGAGCAGGTTCAAGCTGTGCCAGACATAAATGCACAATGTAACAAACAAGTGTAGCACGAATCAAAGCAGGGAACAGCCATTCTGCCTATTCCCAGGGGGTTTTGACAAAGGAATTAAATAATTTATGGTGCTGAGCTGTTTATCACTGAAAACTTGGTTGTTTGTCCCGCATTACCATTCTAGATTGTGGTGAGTCAGATTTCCTATGAATATTGGTCTCTTTGTGCTTGCATGTATTTGCTCCTGCCATCATAATTTCAGGGAATTCACTCTTAACAGGACTTTTTATGCCATTTCCTGTTTTGTTTTTCCAAAGAACCAACAAGCAGCCCCCAGAGTGGCTGTGCTGCTTGTGCAACAGCCCCATGGCCCCTCCTGTGCTGTTCCAGGCTGCTGCCAGTGGGACCTCACAGCTCTGCTCCCTGCTTTTCCTAGAGCATTTCTTTCTCTGAGCTAGTTGGGAACACATTCTTGTGGTGGTGTGACCAGGGCAAGCCATCAGCTCGTGCTATTTAAGCAGTATTTCCCCAGAGCACAAAGCACATTCTTGCCTTTTTTTAAAGCAACATTGTGTGCAGTCCTCAATCAGAGGATTCCCAGATGCAGGGCCAGCTCTGCACTCATCAATTACACGTTTGGTTAATGATTTTGAGATGAATGCTGGGCTGGGATTTATTATCTTGAAAGCCCTGGGATGGTGAGCACTGGGCAGCATCCTAGCCAGTTGCCTCTTCATAATAATTCAGGTCACTTCATTTTGTTTTGTAGGGAGGGATGGAACAATTCATGTTTGAAGTGACAATTTAAGACCATTTAAATTTATCAGCAGTTATTTTCAAGGCCAGGTTGGATGGGGCTTGGTGTGGAAAGAGGTTGGAATGGGACGAGCTTTAAGATCCCTTCCAACCCAAACCATTCCACAATTCTGTGCCTCTCTTTGGAGTTCCTAAAAGCGAACCCCACGATGATTGATCACTCAGCTTTTGGGCACTGCTGGGGCCATCCTGCCTGACCCTGCTCCCCTCCTGTGCTGTTTTGCAGCCTGCACTGCACGCCCTGCGCAGGGCCCTGCCCCAAGGTGTGTGACTTTGGCAAGGAGAAGACCATCGACTCGGTGACGTCGGCGCAGGAGCTGCGGGGCTGCACCGTGGTCAACGGCAGCCTGGTCATCAACATCCGCGGGGGAAGTAAGTGAGGATGGCTGGGCAGCCAAGGAAACCCCCTCAGCCTCAGAGGGACCCAGAGCAACCAGCACAAAGCAAAGGCTTTCATTTGACTGTTTTTGTTAATTGATTGTTGCCGGTTCTCCTGAATTAACGTAAAGAAATTAAATATTAATGTTTATTAATTGTCGCGTTCGCGTTCTCTGGAAAAATCCCTTCGCCCAGGATTTTTCTCCTGGGAGGCTGAGAAGCCTCAGAAAAAGGAAAACAATTCTTATCTCATTTGCTTCTCCTCTGTTTTGCTCATGTGGAATGTGTTTGGGAATTGTTTACCCACAGATGATTGCTTAATTGGTTTCTGGTGTGAATTATTTTTATTCTTTGGCCAATCAGTGCCAAGCTGTCAGGACTCTGGAGAGAGTCACAATTTTTCATTATTATCTTTTTAGCATTCTTTTTAGCATTTTAGCATAGTAAGTATCCTTTCTGTATTCTATAGTATAGTACAGTATAGTATAGTATAGTATTCTTTAATATAATATAGTATCGTAAAATAATAAATTAGCCTTATGAGAACATGGAGTCAGATTCATCATTCCTCCCTGCCATGAGGATCTCAGCAAATACAGTAATTAATATTGTTAAATATGAATGTTTGGGCTTTAATTGTTTCATATGAATGTTAATTGTTTCATATTAATATTGATTAATATTCATGTTAATTGTTTAGCATTCATGTAATATGTGGGTGTTTCTCTCTGTGATACCAAATAACTCTTCCCAATGTTTTCCTCTCTGTAGATAACATAGCAGCTGAGCTGGAAGCAAACCTTGGCTTGATAGAAGAAATCTCAGGTTACCTAAAAATCCGCCGCTCTTACGCCTTGGTTTCCCTTTCCTTTTTTCGGAAACTCCATCTGATCAGAGGAGAGACACTTGAAGCTGGGTGAGTTCTCTCAAAAGATGCTTTATTTGAATGTTTTGAAGAACCAGGAGTGCCACTTCTATCAGGGTGATTTGTATTGGGAAACAATTCCCAAGTTGTTTTTAAATGTTCTTCTGCCCGTGCCTTGTGCCCTGCCAGGGCAAACAATTTGCATTCATTTTTCTTTGGTGCCTGAATTAGTGCAAAAAGAGTTTTCCATGCATCCCCTCCCAACCCATGTTTTCATTCTTCTGTTTTCAGGAATTATTCCTTTTATGCCTTGGACAACCAGAATCTTCGCCAGCTCTGGGACTGGAGCAAACACAACCTCACTATTGCACGGGGCAAACTCTTCTTCCACTACAACCCCAAGCTGTGCTTGTCAGAAATCCACAAGATGGAGGAGATCTCTGGGACTAAGGGGCGTCAGGAGAGGAATGACATAGCCCTGAAGACCAACGGGGATCAGGCCTCATGTAAGAGCCTCAAAATAAAGCTTTGCTTCCCTTTCCTCTCCCTCTGCCTTGCTGTCCTCATGCTGCTCCTTCTCCCAGCCCAGCCCATGAAGCTTTCCATCCCTTTCCATCCCTTTCCATCCCTTTTCATTCCTTAGGTAAAGCAACAGATGTGCCCCTTGCCTGTGCACTCACTGTCACTGTGCCACAAGTAAAATTCCCCACAGGATCTCCCTCTGTCACCCTTGGTCCCACAAAACCCTGGAAGGTTTTTGGGGCTGGGAATGTCTTTATTGTGTCTTTTTGAAGAGTTTAACACAGTGTAACCTCAGCCCAGGCTGGGACTTTGTGTTACTGCTGAGTACCTGATTAATAGTCATAATCTGCTTTTCCCATGTCATGAGGCAACATGGAATAAACACAGGAGAAACAGGATTTCCACCCATCCCTGCAGCCACGTGAGGCAATTGCCATGACAACAGGCAGGGAAAAATTTCCAACCATTTTTGCAATGCCTCTCTGAGGTTTTTCACCCAACAGCTTTCTTCAGGAACAACGATCAAACTGCTCCTGTGTCAGCAAACAGCACAGGGTGGGCTTTGAAGTTGTGCTGCTGAAGATGGGGTTCTGCAGACAATTATTTTGGCAGCAATACTGCAAGAAATGCAGTCCTTCTGCACCCTCAGTCCTGCTGTTTGTTCCCTTTTTGTGCCACCAACAATCCCCTTTCCCTGTTTGTACCAGGGCTCTGTTGTGGAAGTAATCAGGGGTAGGAGAATCCAGCTCTGTTCTGAGCTGGTGGTGTCTCTCTGCTCTGATTCATTCTCAGCCCCACAGAGATTCGCCTGCCCACAGGAGCAGGAGCATGTGCAGGTGGTCATGGGCCCCTTGGAGCTCAGGGTGTTCTGTGCAGGACATGGGGACAGAGGCAGTGACCCCTCCATGCAGCTGGGTTGTGTCCTGGGAGATGCTGGGGCAGGTATTGCCACCAAAAAAGCCCAGCATTGACTGAACTGGGATTTCAGACCCTGGCTCACAACCTGCAGTACAGCTTGGGCATCCTGTGGCTTCACTGTCCCTCTGCTTTTGGGGACAGCCCTGGAAGAAGAGCCCAAGATCCTTCCCCGCTCAGAACATTCCAGGATTCTGTGATTTCTGATCCTGTCCTCGTTGCCCCTCGTTGATGCAGCTGTTTGTGAACAGACCTAAAAAGTGAAGATCTTTCAGTTGACTCAGTTTCCTGCTCTGGTTTCCCACATTTCATCACCACAGGCAGGCAGGCCAGCACAGAGGGAGAGGGGAATGCAATGGCTGTGACCTGAAACCTGGCAGGAGCAGTGAAAAACACACACGGAGCCTCTGGGGCACCACAGCTCCAGCTGGGCACAGGCAAGAGCACAAGGAATCAGCTGTCTGTAAAGTTCATCTCCTCCCATGGGACACTGAAAGACTCTTCCCACATTGGGGATGAACCTGAATTTGGGTAGATGCAGCTCTGCCTGTGGCTCCTGGGCTGGTGTTTGGTGTGAAGGCAGCTGGAGGAGACAGTTTTGCATTTCTCTTTGCCAGCTTTACCCTCACCCTGCTGAGCTGGTGTCTGTGCCACCCCCACCTCAAACCACAGCTTGCCAGGTTGTTTGGCTTTTTGTTTGCTTTTACATTTCAAGCTCAGCTTTCACGTTGGCAGCATCCTGTTTACTAAAAAAAAAAATAGAAAGGGGGAAAAAAACCCGCCCCTGTTTGTTCTGGATGTGGTGCCAGTGAAATAAATGTTCTTCCTCCTGTTGCAGCTATTGCAGGAATAGCAAATTCAGTCAGAGCCACTTGAGCTGGGGGCACAAAACCTGTCATACCCTTGAGCTCCATCCTCCTGCAAACACCCTCCTGTTTGCAGAGGGACCTCACTGCTCCTGGGCAAGGCTGGAAATTTGTCTGCATTGTTTTTGTGGCCTCTTGCCTTCTGTGCAAACCATATTGCTGTGCAGATCATCATCAATTGTGAAATGTGTTGCCTTTAGATTTCTCACTTTGTAGAATTTAGTTGAGCTCTTCTTCAGAGTCATTTTCATGAAATCATAGAAAAATTTAACCTTAGGAGGGCATTGATACCAGCCACTGATTTGAGGTAGGAATGGCTGCCAGGTAAGATAAGGTTTTACTGGGCAGCTCTTCTCAGTGCCAACATCCTCACATTTATCTTAAACTTCTAAAATAATTAAAAACAAAATTTAAATCATGTTCGATGCTTCATTTTCCAGCATCAATAAAACTCTTGTCACTTTTCTCACTTGTTACAGGTGAAAACGAACTGCTGAAATTTTCTTCCATTAGGACTTCTCATGACAAGATCCTGCTGAAGTGGGAGCCCTACTGGCCCCCTGATTTCCGTGACCTGCTGGGGTTTATGCTGTTCTACAAGGAGGCGTAAGTGACCCCTCAGTGGCCTTGCTGGGCTGCCACCAGCAGCAGCTGCCATTCAGAGCTGGATGTTCAACCTGCTGGATGGGCAAAGCTGTTCAGTCTCTGATTTTGTGGCTCCTGCATCAAAGTTTCCAGTGATATCCTTCTGTAAAAGTGTTCATTGAGATCCCTGACTTGTGCACACAATTCCTCATTTAAGAACAATCCAAACTTTAGTTATTCCTGGTGTTCTAGACACACATACTCAAACCATGGAGTTTCTCATCTCCTCACAGTTCCTCATTTAAGAACAATCCCAACTTCAGTTATTCTTGCTGTTGTAGACGCACATACTCAAACCATGGAGTTTCTCATCTCCTCACTCTCTCTGTGGAATGCTGAGGGTTTTATCCCCTTTGAGGTGGGAAAGATTCTTGTAGAATCAAGGTAACCAAGCTGATTTTCATAAAGCTCACAATAATCAGTCTGGATTTGGTTGTTGGGGTCATGTTGGGCACAGATCCTGCTTTGTGATGCTGTTGGAGGCCCAGGTGACAAAGCTCCCAATGCCTCCCTTTCAGAATAAATACAGTGAGATAATTTTACTTTCTCTGAAGGGTAAAGGGTGATAACTTCCATGTGTCTTTAGAAATTTTAAGAGCTTGATTGAGGATTCTGTTAATTGGAGCCTTCTCTTTCCTCAAGTCCCTACCAGAACGTGACGGAGTTTGATGGCCAGGACGCCTGTGGCTCCAACAGCTGGACAGTTGTGGATGTGGATCCCCCACCTCGCTCCAACGAGCCCAAAGCCCAGACCCAGCCAGGCTGGCTCCTGAGGGGCCTGAAGCCCTGGACACAGTATGCAGTGTTTGTGAAAACCCTGGTCACCTTCTCCGACGAGCGGCGCACGTACGGCGCCAAGAGCGAGATCATCTACGTGCAGACCAACGCCACGGGTCAGTGCAGCACCCCTGGGCTGAAACCAGGCCTAACTGAGCCTGCCTGGGGGTTAGACAGGAGATTTCCCACTGCTCTGCTTCGGTGGGGAGGAATTATCCAGAAAATTTCCCACTGGCCTGGAGGAATTATCCAGGAAATTTCCCACTGCCCTGCTTTGGTAGAAAGGAATTATCCAGGAAATTTCCCACTGCCCTGCAGGAATTATCCAGGAAACTTCTGACTGCCCTGCTTTGGTAGGAGGGAAATATTCAGGAAATTCCCACTGCCCCTGCTTTGGTAGGAAGGAATTATCCAGGAAACTTCCCACTGCCCTGCAGGAATTATCCAGGAAATTTCCCACTGCCCTGCTTTGGTAGAGAGAAATTATTTAGGAAACTTCCCACTGCCCTGGAGGAATTATACAGGAAACTTTCTTCCCACTGCTCTGCTTTGGGAGGGAGGAATTATTCAGGAAACTTCCCACTGCCCTGGAGGAATTATACAGGAAACTTTCTTGAATTATCCAGGAATTATTTAGGAAGTTTCCCACTGCTCTGCTTTGGGAGGGAGGAATTATTCAGGAAACTTCCTTCCCACTGCCCTGCTTTGGTAGGAAGGAATTCCTAAACCAGGGGAGTGATTCCAGATGGTGCCAAGGGGCACCTCTTCCATCCAATTTGTGTGGCCTCGTTAAGATAAGGCTGGAAGAGGCTCCAGGATGATCCAGCCCAGGCTGGAGGAGCCTGCTGGGTGCCAGGGAATGCTTGATTGCCATAGAAAGGGGAATTTGCCATAGAAATGGGAATTTTCCTGTCCTGGCTCTGAGGGCAGTGCAGTGACCTCTGTCTCTTGCCCACCCCCAGTTCCGTCGGTCCCGTTAGATCCCATCTCTGTCTCCAACTCCTCATCCCAAATCATCCTCAAGTGGAAGCCTCCCTCAGAGCCCAACGGGAACATCACACACTACCTGGTGTACTGGCAGCAGCAGGCAGAGGACAGTGAGCTCTATGAACTCGATTACTGCCTCAAAGGTGAGTGCCTGCATTCCCTCCAGCCCTTTCCCTCAGTCTCTCCCACAATTGGGGTTTTCCCTTGGGGGTGCTCTGGGGTCCTGCTGGATTCAGGACTGTTTTTCTGGAATCAGCTTTGTCCCTCCCTGTTCTCTTACATTAGGTGCAGCTGCCAAGGTATGTACAAAAGGTCTAAAAATGTTTTTAAAAAGTAATCACATGTTTTTTCCTTTGGGGAATGTCCCTTCTGCCCTTGCTCCTTTTAAACTGAATTATGAGTTTAATAGCAACAATGGAGATAATAAAAATTTGGGTGCTGTTGGAGCTCAGGGCCAAGTTAATTTCTGAAGGCAGCTGGTGCCTGGTTTGGAATTCCTTGAGAACACAGAATTGCACTGAGGACTTCCAAAATCTCACCTGCTGCTCTGTGTTACCTGAACTGGTATAAAGCAGCATCCAAGCTCCATTGCAAAACCAGCATTTTTAAATTAAATTCCTGTCAGAAAGGAGGGAACTGTTCAGCCCTGGATGAGAAAATGGGATGCCCAAATGTGCCATGAATCCTGTGTACACTGGTTTGGGATCTTTGTGTAGGATCAAACATCTGCCAAGACAGGCACAAGTGACACTAAAGCTGTTTTGTCCCCAGGATTAAAGCTGCCCTCAAGGACGTGGTCTCCTCCTTTTGAATCTGAAGACCCCCAGAAGTATAACCAGAGTGAAGCTGAGGATGTCAGTGGGGAATGTTGCTCCTGTCCTAAAACAGACTCCCAGATCCAGAAGGAGCTGGAGGAATCTGCTTTCCGCAAGACCTTCGAGAATTATCTCCACAACGAGGTTTTTGTGCCCAGGTGAGAACATCAAACAGGGCTCAGGGGCAGGGAAATGTAATTGAGGATTAAATAAAAATACCAGCTTGGACACAGCAACATTGCCAGGCCTCCATGAGCCAGCTGGATATGGGTGTTGGAATAGGGAGAGCAGAGCACCTACCACACATCTTCCTGCAGATTGGGAAGCTCCTGCTTTCATTTCCTGTCCCTAAATTCTCCTCAGCTCAAGAATAAAGTGAGAATCCTTAACAAATAGCCTGCAGCTCATCTGGCATCAGATGATGCCAAAAATAGCGATTTTCTTTTCCTGTCTTAAAATTTTGTGGTCAGGTTTCTCATTGAGTTGCAAAGAAAGGAGAAGGGCAGTGTACCAGGCCACAGCCTCGTCCTCCAGCGTGGTATTTGTGGTCTCCCTTCACTTAGTGTGGGAAATGCCTCCAATACCATGAGGAATGTGAGTGCCTGGGTGGTGAATGTCCTGTTTGCAGTGGCACACTTGGTGTCACATTAAGTGGTGTTGAATGTCTTCACACTTCATCTGCAGCCTTGGGGAGGAAGTGCTGGGGAGCAGGGTAGAATCTGTGGTGATTTACCCTCTTCCCTCTCATGCCTTTTGTGTTCTGAATTTATTCTCTGCTTGCTGCCCTCAGCCAGCAAAGCTGCATTTGCAGCTGCCTGACGAAAGCTGGGTCACTGCACTGAGCATTTTCCCTGGGGTTCCCTGCCCTGGTGCCTGCACTCCTCACATGGAAGCTTGAGCAGAACCCCTCATTTTGCTGTTGGTGCCCATCAGGATGAGCTGCAGTGTGCCACAGGGTGCCAGGACATGACACACTCCAAAGCAGAGGAGAACCAAGCCAAATGCAAGAGCCAAACTCCTCCTGATGCAGGCAGACAATTCTGACACTCTGATTTCTTTTTTTTTTTTCCCATGCCCAATTTTATTGTGCAGCCAGGCCAGTTTCTGGGGTGTATATTTTAGGAAGAAACCAATCACCAGGATGTGCCACCTTGTCAGCCTCCTGAGGAAGAAATCCCCACATCCCATGGCCAGCTAATCCTCTAAAACAAGGCAGTGCTGGAGAGGCCTCTCTGCTGCCACGTGCCCTGCTTGTCCTCCCTGGCAGGCTCCAGGCTGTCAGCACATAAATCAGAATTCTTCTTCCTGTGAATGCTGTGCCATCACCTGCTCACAGAGCCTGGCAGGGAGCAGGGAGTGGGGTTTAATTTACTTCAGGTGCTTTTTTTGTGGCTCCTGAGAGTTCAGTGACCTCTCCTGAGGCGCTGTGTGGCCTCTCCTGGAGAGCAGGAGCTTGCCAGCCACGGGAGGAATGTCAGGGGTGAGGCCAGCAGGGAACAGGAGATGCCAGGGCAGCAGAATCACAGCAGTTTCTCCCTGATATCTTCTTGTTTTCCATGTGCCATTTGTGCCCTCCTGCCCTGCTCCCAGCGATCTGATCCCTGGGCAGGATCCAGCCTCAGTGCAGGGCTGATCTCACCCTCTGGAAATCACAGTTCCTTCCCCCTGGGCACGTTGATTACCCACTCCAGGAGCCACTGTCACACCTCCTGGGGCTCAGCTTTCTCTGGCGGTGACAAAAAGCCAAACTAGAAGTTCAGGAATGTTCCTGTGCTCAGGCAGAGCTGGCAGTGCCTCACTCCAGGTCCCCTTTGGGGCTGAGCAAAGTGGCCATCTTTGTTTGTTTGGTGCTTTGTTTCTTCTTTCCTGGGTTATTTGCTCTCATTTTGGAGGAGTTCTGCTCAGGTTGGAGCTCAGGGATGGATGTGTGGAGTCTCCATCCCTGGATGTCCAGCATGGCCCTGAGCTACCTGCTCCAGCTGCTTTGGGTCAGGAACTGGGCTCAGACAATCTCCTGAAGTGCCTCCAGCCTCAGCCCTCCATGATTCTGTGGGGAAGATTCAGAAAAAGCCTTGAGAGTCAGAGAGGAGCTCAGTGGCTGCTGTTCAGGGTGTCATTCCAGGTATTCCCTCCATTCCTTCACCACTGCAGCAAGAGCAGCCCCAGTTCTCTGTCTCTCTCTGTCACACACATTTGTGCCGTTCCCAATATTCTTGGGGAGCAAGATCTGAGGAATGACTCACTTTAAAAGTTATTATTTTCCTCTGTGTTTCCCAATTCGGTTCATTGTACAGACAAATCTACAATGCTTTGGCTGGGCCAGCAGACCTGGGGCAGTTTCAGGGCTTTGGAAAAGCTTGGCTCAAGGTTCCAAAGGCATTTTTGGAATCCCCCAGCACAGGCCATGCTGTGTGTGCTGAGGTGTCACTTCCAGCCCCCTCACACCTCCTGGTCACCTGTGAGGACAGGAGGAACCTGGACCTGAGGGTTTCACCCTGGAGCTGCTGAGATGGCCTCAGTGCAAATTACACTGGAACAACTCTGAGAAAAATCAGATGTTTGAAAACACAGAGAATTTGGCAAGAAAATTGCTGCAAATCCAGGATAATAAATATGGGAAGATTGGGGATTTACAGCTTCAAAAGCTTTTCTTAACTTACTGTGACTTGAGAAGGAAGGAATTCTTGCATTTTACTCTGTGTTGCATCAGTGGTCAAATTACTGTTTTACTTGTGAAAAACAAAATTCCCTTGAACACGAGGATCAGCTGAATTCACACTGGATAAACAGAGGGTGTAGCTTTGCTTTTATGCAAACCAGGTCCTGTTTGACCATAAAGAATCCTTCCCAAGGAGGGAGGTGGCATGACCCAGAGCTGGGTCCCTGAACTCTGCCCCATCCTGAGGGGACACAGCACCACACAGGCTGAGGGAACAGCAGCTCCAAAAGGAGTTAATTAGTAATTAAGAAAGAGAAAACTTAAAACTGGAATGTGTTTGTTGAACCTGCCTGTAGGATTGATGGGGGTAGCATGGTGGGGACAGACAGAGATGAGAGATCTCTGCAGGCAGGTCGTGGAAATTGCATTTATTGCAAAGGGCCTGGGTGCAGGGCCCTGCTGGGAGCTGCAGCCACAGCTCAGAGCAGGCCCCAAAGAGGGAGAGAGAGATAAAGAGAGTGGTAAAGAGAGAATGAGAGAGTAAAAGGAGGATCAGAGGGTGAGATTCGTTACAATAAATCTTCTTCTGGCCTTGGAATTTGGGGTTTATTGCAAAGGGCCTGGGTGCAGGGCCCTGCTGGGAGCTGCAGCCACAGCTCAGAGCAGGCCCGAGAGGAGAGAGAGGTAAAGAGAGAGAAGGCAAGAGTGTGGTAAAGAGATGAGAGAGTGAGGAAGAGTAAAGAGGGTAAAGAGAGTAAAAGAGGATGAGGTTCCTGTTACAATACAATAAATGTTCTTCTGGTCATGGAATTTGGGGTTTATTGCAAAGGGCCTGGGTGCTGGGCCCTGCTGGGAGCTGCCAGGCACAGCTCAGGGCAGGCCTGAGAGGAGAGAGGGGGAGAGAGGATGAGAGGGTAAGAGAGTAAGAGGGGTAAGAGCTAAGAGAGCAAGGTTCCTGTTACAACGCAATAAATCTTCTTCTGTGTTGAATATTCTAATTCTCACTAACCAGTCTAGTACAAGATTCAAATCTTACAGCATTTACATACAGCTTATAAGAATCATTACATTGCCATACTGTATTACATTTTAAACCTTAAAAACTCCTCTTTGGGCCCCTTCTGTCAGGCTGGCAGGGTCTGCTCTGACCCTTGGGCCTGTCTGCAAGCAGAGGGTGTTGTTCCATCAAAAGGGGATTACCTTCAGCCAGCCTCACCATTGTTTTCCAGACATTTGCCTTTTGCTATAGGAGGAGAAACAGCTCCAGAGAAGGTGGCAGAGACCTGTGAGAGCAAATCCCCGTTGGGACTGGGGCTGGCCATGGCCTGGTGGTCAGAGGTGGCAGTGGAAAGTTCAGTTCAGCAGCAAAGATTTGCTTCAACAGCTTGTTACATTTTTAGAGCCTGGAGATGCCTCAAGTGTGGGTTCAGATCAGGTCACTCTTTGTACCCTTTAATAGCTGCACACACATGCACACACACACACAAAAAGATCATCACCCCCTTAAAATACATGGTCTGGATTTCAACTGGCATTAATTCCTTTTGTGTAACTGAATACAGTTACTGATTCACCACCTTGGTTAGTTCCTGACCTGGAATTCCCCGTGGCAAATATGTGGCAGCACATAAGAGTGTTAGATTGAGCACTTTTGGAACAGTGTTAAATTGAGCACTTTTGGTTTGGTACTGATCCCTTCTTCTTTTTTTTTTTTTTCTTGCCAAGAAAATGAAATTTTTGCATGTTTCTTAATTCTCTTGAATTTATTCTGTTTATTTGCTGGCAAAACCTGGTATTAAAGCTGGCTGGTGGCACTCAGGTGCAGACAGGGAAGGTGACATGGTCACACTGCAGGTGCTGGTTTTGCAGGTGAAAAAATCACATTTTCAGACTGAAATGCAATAACCTGAGCAGCAACATTTGGTTAACAAAACCACACAGTGAATATGTAATCAGAATAATGAGTTCTAAATGGATGCCTTGAAAAGAACTTAATAGATTTGATCTCTTGGGGAAAATTTAAAATGCTTTGTGTATCCATCGAGGTTCAGCCTTGGAGGTGAGAGTGGCAAATATATTCCAGAAAGCTGGGACAGTGGCCTTTTGCTTTATAAATGCAAGTTGGTGGCACTTGGGACATGTGGCACATCTGAGGTCACTGAATGGGGCCGTGGTGTGACCTGGTGTGCTCAGGCTGCAGCTCCAAAGCATTGCAGCCCTGCCTGAGGCATCTGTGAGGCAACCTGGTAACGTTAGACCCAGCTGGGAGACCCAGGGGAACTTGAATTCTCAAGCAAACACTTGAAGCTTGGGTTGGTTTATTTTTATTTTATCTCCCTGTGTGCAGTTGTGCAGATACAGAATTTTGTAAATGTGACGGTGTTCACAGGGGTTTTTGGATTGGGGAAGAGATGAGGATCTGACTCCATGTTTCACAAGGCTTGATTTATTATTTTATGATATATATCACATTAAAACTATACTAAAAGAATACAAGAAAAGGTTTCATCAGAAGGCTGGCTAAGAATAGAAAAGCAAAGAATGATAACAAAGGTTTGTGGCTCGGGCTCTGTGTCCGAGCCAGCTGACTGTGATTGGCCATTAATTACAAACAACAGCATGAGACCAATCACAGATGCACCTGTTGCATTCCACAGCAGCAGATAACCATTGTTTACATTTTGTTCTTGAAGCCTCTCAGCTTCTTAAGAGGAAAAATCCTGAAGAAAGGAATTTTCATAAAAGTTGTCTGCGACATGTAAAGATGCATGTCTTGGTTAAAAAAAAAATATCCTGAATTTCTTTGTTGCTTTGCAAATATCAGGACATCTCAAACTCTGCTTTCTGGCTGGTGCCTTTTGCTGTAGGAGGAGAAACAGCACAGGGAAGGCAGAGGGAAGCAGGGAACGTGGCAGAGACCTGTGAGAACAAATCCCTGTTTGGCCATGGCCTGGTAGTCAGAGGTGGCAGTGGAAAGTTCAGTTCAGCAGCAAAGATTTGAGTTTGGAGTTTTCAGTGGCACTCAGAGTTGGTGTTTTCAGTGGCTCAGCTCTCCCATTCGGACCCCTCCTGCCCAGCTGGATGTGTTGGCACTGGCTGTGACACTGACCTGGTGCCCGTGTTGTCCAACAGGCCATCGAGAAGACGCAGAGACCTGGGCTCCGTGGCCAACGCCACCGTGGTGTTCCCCACCATCCCATCCTCCCCCAACAACTCAGCAGCAGCTGAGGGTGCAGAGGAGCAGAAACCCTTTGAGAAGGTGCTGTCCAAGGAGTCGCTGGTGATCTCGGGGCTGCGCCACTTCACCGGGTACCGCATCGAGCTGCACGCCTGCAACCACGATGCCCAGGAGTCCCGCTGCAGCGTGGCAGCCTATGTCAGTGCCAGGACCATGCCTGAAGGTGATTCTGTCCCTCAGCCCTTGGTGGTTCCTCCCAAAATGCTGCTTTTCCCACAGGAGGCAGCTGCAATATGTAAAACAGGGCTGTCCGTGTGTCCTGGTGTGTGACGGTGTTCACAGGGGGTTTAGGATGAGGGAAGAGATGAGGATTTGACTTTATGTTTGAGAAGGCTTGATTTATTATTTTATGATGTATATTACATTAAAACTTTACTAAAAGAATAGAAGAAAAGGTTTCATCAGAAGGCTAGCTAAGAATAGAATAGAAGGAATGATAACAAAGGCTTGTGGCTCAGCTCTCTGTCCGAACCAGCTGACTGTGATTGGCCATTAATTACAAACAACCACATGAGCCAATCACAGATCCACCTGTTGCATTCCACAGCAGCAGATAATCATTGTTTACATTTTGTTCCTGAGGCCTCTCAGCTTCTCAGGAGGAAGAAATCCCAAGGAAAGGATTTTTCATGGAAAGATGTCTGTGACATTGAAGGGAAAGGAGGATGGGTGAGGTGTGAATTTTGCCCAAAGCCATAAAACTAAACCTGATCTTGAACTTGGTTCTAGCTAAGGCTGATGACATTGTTGGCCCAGTGTCCCATGAGCTGGTGGAGAAGAACACTGTGCACCTGAAGTGGCAGGAGCCAAAGGAGCCCAACGGCCTCATTGTGCTCTACGAGGTGAACTACGGGCGCCTTGGGGACACCGAGGTGAGAGTTCTGTCACAGCACCTTTGGTGAGGGGTTCTGGGGTCACAGCACCTTTGGGGGGAGGCTCTGTCACAGCACCTTTGGTGAGGGGTTCTGGGTCACAGCACCTTTGGGGGGAGGTTCTGGGTGCTGCAGGAGCCTCGAGAACCTTACAAGGGAGCACTGGATGCTGCAGGAATCTTGGGGAGCTGTCGGGGAGCTGTCAGGGAGCCCCAGGTGCTGCAGGAGTTTTGGGGAGCTGTCAGGGATCCCCCAGGAGCTCTCAGGAAGCTCTGGGTGGTGCAGGAGTTTTGGGGAGCTGTCAGCGAACTCTGGGTGGTGCAGGAGCCCGTAGGAGCTGTAAGAGAGCTCTGGATGTTACAGGGGCCCCCAGGAGCTGTCAGGGAGCCCCAGGTGCTGCAGGAACCTCCAGGAAATTCTCAGGGGTCCCCCAGGAGCTCTCAGGAAGTTCTGGGTGCTGCAGGAGCCTCCATGAAACTCTGAGGGAGCCCCCAGGAGCTGTCAGGGAGCCCTAGGA
The DNA here is from genome assembly GCF_028769735.1 of Zonotrichia leucophrys gambelii. Classification (NCBI taxonomy): domain Eukaryota; kingdom Metazoa; phylum Chordata; class Aves; order Passeriformes; family Passerellidae; genus Zonotrichia; species Zonotrichia leucophrys. Next base: position 2,685,838 of record NC_088197.1, on the reverse strand, counting down.
GCTGTCAGAAAGCTCTGGGTGTTACAGGAGTTTTGGGGAGCTGTCAGGGAGCCCTGGGTGCTGCAGGAGCCTCCAGGAGCTGTCAGGGAGCCCCAGGAACTGCAGGAGCCCCTGGCAGCTCTCAGGGAGCCCCGGGAGCTCTCAGGAAGCTCTGGATGCTGCAGGAGTTTCAGGGAGCTCTCAGGGAGCCTGGGATGCTGCAGGAGGCCCAGGAGCTCTCAGGGAGCCCCGGGTGCTCTCAGGGAGCCCCAGGAGCTGTCAGGGAGCCCCGGGAGCTCTCAGGGAGCCCCGGGTGCTGTCAGGGAGCCCCAGGAGCTCTCAGGGAGCCCCGGGAGCTGTCAGGGAGCCCCGGGAGCTGCGGGCTGAGCCTGGCACTGCCCTGTCCCCACAGGAAGCCCATTTCTGCGTGTCCCGCAAGCACTTTGCCAGCGAGGGCGGCTGCCGGCTGCGGGGGCTGCAGCCCGGCAACTACAGCGTGAGGATCAGAGCCACCTCCCTGGCGGGCAACGGCTCCTGGACAGAGCCCACCTACTTCTACGTGGCTGATTACTGTGAGTTCAGTTCATTTGTGGCTTCTGATCCCTGACAGAAACTCGGTTATTGCTGCAGGATGGGGTGCAGCAAGCAGGGAGTCACTAAATGTTTACCAAATACATCTGTTGTCAAGAACCTGAATTACTTGGAAACACATGGCTTTTGTTTATTAGTCCTCATGCTGACCAGCCCCACATTTTGATGTGAAATTGCTTCTAGTTTTGTATTTGTTCCAATTTATTGAAGGGGGAGATTTTATTGAGGAAAAAGTTTGTATTTTGGACTTGTATATATAATATCTCCAACTCTCTCTTTCTCTCCTAGTGAATGCTCAGCCAAATATTGCTGTTATCATTGTTCCTATTATTTTTGCCATAATAATTGCTGGAATTATTGGAGCTGCTTATGTGCTTGTGAAAAAGAGGTGAGTGCACTTTCCTCTTGTTTTCACCATAAACACCAAAATTTACATGCAAAAGTTTTGCTGCTTTGTTGGGAGTCAGTTTTTGTTTGGTTTCTAATTTCCATAGTGATTGCAGCATTAATTTAAGTGCAGGAAATAGTTTGTGCCATATGGGGACAGTTTATTTGCTGCATGCTTTGGGGATTGATCAAACTGCCCTCACCTCAGAGGCTGCAGAGTGCTGAGGATTTTGTGTCTCTTCCAGACAAACTGAAGGACCAACAGGACCCCTGTATGCATCCTCCAACCCTGAGTACATCAGTGCCAGTGATGGTGAGAGCAACCAGGGCTTCTTTGTTGTGTAATCGTGCAGTCAGTACAGCAGGATGGGCTGGGAGTTGTTTTTGTGGGGTTTTCTGGTCCTTTTGTAGAATTCACCCCCCCTCAATCTGGCAGCACTACCCAGAGCTGCTGTGAGAGTGTCTTTCAGAAGATGCTCTGTCACTGACATATTTTATGAAAAATCCTTTTGCTAAAATATTTTCTCCTGAGAAGCCTCAGAAGCAAAATGTAAACAATAATTATCTGCTGCTGTAGAATGCACCAAGTGCATTTTAATTAATCCATGTAAGTTATTTTTACTTGATAACCAATGACAGCCACCTGTGTTGAAGCTGTGAGCAGTCACAAAATTTTCCCTTTCCTTTCCTTTTTCCTTTCCTTTCCTTTCCTTTCCTTTCCTTTCCTTTCCTTTCCTTTCCTTTCCTTTCCTTTCCTTTCCTTTCCTTTCCTTTCCTTTCCTTTCCTTTCTCTTCCTTTCCTTTCCTTTCCTTTCCTTTCCTTTCCTTTCCTTTCCTTTCCTTTCCTTTCCTTTCCTTTCCTTTCCTTTCCTTTCCTTTCCTTTCCTTTCCTTTCCTTTCCTTTCCTTTCCTTTCCTTTCCTTTCCTTTCCTTTCCTTTCCTTTCCTTTCCTTTCCTTTTTCCTTTCCTTTCCTTCCTTCCTTTCCTTTCCTTCTTCCTTTCCTTTCCTTTCCTTTCCTTCCCTTCCCCTTCCCCTTCCCCTTCCCCTTCCCCTTCCCCTTCCCCTTCCCCTTCCCCTCCCCTTCCCCTTCCCCCTTCCCCACCTTCTGATAAAATCCTTTCTTCTATTCTTTTAGTCTAGTTCTAATATACCATTTTCTTTTAATATAACATATATCATAAAATAATAAAGCCTTCTAAAACATAAAGTCAACATTCCCATCGCATCCTGAGCCCGCTGCAAGCAGCCCCACAGTGCTCAGCTCAGGATGTCCCCCTGTGCCCACAGTTTATGTCCCTGACGAGTGGGAGGTGCCTCGGGACAAGATCACGCTGCTGCGGGAGCTGGGCCAGGGCTCCTTTGGGATGGTGTACGAGGGCATCGCCAAGGACATCGTCAAGGGAGAGCCCGAGACGCGCGTGGCCGTCAAGACGGTGAACGAGTCGGCCAGCCTGCGCGAGCGCATCGAGTTCCTCAACGAGGCCTCTGTGATGAAAGGCTTCAGCTGCCATCATGTGGTAAGTGCTGGGCGCCTCAGCACGCAGCTCTGCAGTGCCTGCAGAGCCCAGCCCTCAGCTGGCTTCAGCTGATCCATCACAGCTGGGATCTCTCCCTGCTGGATTCGCCGTTCTGCCCAAGTCGTTTCACTGCTGCTCTTTTTAAACCTGTCAGCCTGACAAGGCCTGGTTTCACCTCTGTTTGGACACAGCCTCAAGGGAATTTCTCACTCCTTTTCCAGGTTCGCCTCCTGGGAGTGGTCTCCAAGGGACAGCCTACTCTGGTGGTGATGGAGCTGATGGCACATGGGGATCTCAAAAGTTACCTGCGCTCTTTGAGACCCGAAGCTGAGGTAAAGACAGGAGAGAGGGAGTCTGCTGTGGAACACGGACTTGATTTGTCTCGTGGGCTTAGTTGTGAATTGCAGCCCTGAGATATGCGAATGAGTCAGAGCTCTTCAGTTTTCAGTCTTGAAGTTGTTTATTAATTCTTATCTATAAAATTTTCTTTCTGCCCAGCTGCGATCTGCTCAGTAGGGCAGCCACAGGCACTCTCTGTGTTGTCTTTTTATACTGCAAACTACCTATAACATATTTACACTTAATTCCCAATACCTATCACCTGTGTTAGACAGTGCACTTCTACTCTAAACCAATCCCAAAGTGCCAACATCACTGCAGAAAATGGAGGTAGAGAAGAAGAATAAGAAGGACTGGACACGCCCAAGTCCCTCCATCTTGTCCCCAAAACCCCCATTCCAAAAATCCTAAAATCCACCTTTTCACCTAGTAATAATTTTATTATTATATTGTTTAAACTTCTGTGACTTTCAGGTCCTTATACAAAGCTGGTAATTTGCTCCACAGGTCATAATCAAATCCCCAGGTGTTCTGGGCTGTGTGCCAGGGTCTCTGAGCCCCCTGGTGGGGTCCCCAGCAACTCTGGACACCCAGAGGGATGTACTGAGTTCTGACAGATTTGGAGTTTAATACTTTTTAATGTAATGATGTTAAGCTGAAAAAGGGTAAATTTGATGTGATTTTGGGAAGACATTCTTGTCTGTGAGGGCAGGCAGGGCCTGGCACAGGTTGTGCAGAGAAGCTGGAAGTGTCCAAGGTCAGGTTGGAAGGTTGGAGCAACGTTCCCTGCTCATGGCAGGGAGCTGGATGCTGTTTAAGGTCACACCTAACCCCCACCTTTCCGTGACTGTGATTTTTCCTGGCAGAACAACCCCGGGCGGCCGCCCCCGACGCTGAGGGAGATGATCCAGATGGCGGCGGAGATCGCCGATGGCATGGCCTACCTGAACGCTAAGAAATTCGTGCACAGGGACCTGGCAGCTCGCAACTGCATGGTGGCAGAGGACTTCACTGTGAAAATCGGGGGTAGGTGCTGCTGGTCCCTCCCAAGCCAGGCCATTCTGTGATCAGGAGATGGTTCTGTGCATTGTGTTTGATGTAAAAGCAAATTGGTAAAACCAAAGTGTCGAACATGGGTGATTCTCGCTGTCTGCCTTTGGGAAATTGCAGCACTTTTCCCTCTGTTTCTTCCCTGTGACAGAATTGTGTGGACTTCAGTAACAACAAATCTCCTGTAGAGCCAGAGCAGCTTTTCTCACCTTCTCTATTCTCCCCTTCTCTATTCCCTGTACTTTTAGGACCTCTGTCCTAAAAGTTCATTACCTTTCCAGCTTAAACTACCTGGGCTTGTCTCACTAGTCTTTGCTTCTGTGAGAATTAAGACAAAGAAGGAGTTGGGTACAACAAACCCACTGCTGATAATCCTGTCATTGGGTCAGGTGGCTCTTAAAAGTAATTTAACCCAGTTTTAAACCCAAACTCTTTTAGTAATAAGTAAATACAACATTTCAGAATAACCTGGAACCCCTCAGTAGAAGATGATTCCTAATCCTGGGAGAATTAAGATGTAGACTTCTGGATGGCTGAATAATCAGAAAAGGTGCTGGTATAGAACAGGGTCTCCTCCCCCTGCAGGGTTGAAGAATGTGGTGTTAAGGTTACGGTGATTTTATGCAGCAATTTTTTTATGTGGTGATTTTTCAGAGCTCTCTGGAGTTAAAGCCAGGGCAGTGTGATTTCAGACAAAGGGAGCTCTGTTTTACTTACAGAGGATGAATAAAATAATGTTTAGAATAGAAGCTGTCACCAAAAAATTTAACTCTGGAGTCTCTGTTGTGACTCCGTAGAAAAAAAATGCAGGAAAAGGGAAATGTTTTGATCATTAATCACGAGCTGACAGATGACTGCAGGCTGGGCTTTGGCAGTGGGGGTAACGCAACATCCATCTGGAGATGCTGCACAGGAGAAGCAGGATGGAGGGAGAGGAGTTTAACACATCCCCATTGCTCCCCTCAGACTTTGGGATGACCAGGGACATCTACGAGACGGATTATTACCGCAAGGGGGGCAAGGGGCTGCTGCCCGTGCGCTGGATGGCCCCCGAGTCGCTCAAGGATGGGGTGTTCACCACCTACTCCGACGTGTGGTAAGTTGTCTCTGCAGTCCCAGATGCATTCCAGCTCAGGAGCTCCTTGTTTTAGTTTAAACTGACTCGCTCAGAGCACAGACAAAACAAAGCCGTTGTTTTGAAACACTTCCATGAAAATATAGCCGTGTTGTTTAGAAGTTCGTTTTCCAAAATAACTCCAGGATGTTTTGTTCTCACCAGGAGATTTCTCTCTCCCTTAGGTCATTTGGTGTTGTCCTTTGGGAAATAAGCAGCTTGGCAGAGCAGCCGTACCAGGGACTCTCCAACGAGCAGGTGCTGAAGTTTGTCATGGATGGAGGATACCTGGATCAGCCAGACAACTGCCCAGAGAGGCTGTAAGTGCCAAGCAGGGACAGCCAGCCCAGCTGCACTCTTTGCCTGGAGTGTGGCCCACTAAGATGGCCTGACCTGGGCCACCTCTTAACCCTCCTTGATCAGGGAGGACAAAACCAGACTTTAGTGAGGCATCTCCACAGAAATTCCACCAAAGTGTCCTTAGTGATCCAGGGAAGGGGCTGCCCAGGGAGGTTTGGAGTCCCCATCCCTGGAGGTGTCCAAGGAGGGCCTGGATGTGGCACTCAGTGCTCTGGGCTGGGGCCAAGGTAGGAGTGGATGAAAGGTTGGACTTGATGATCTTGGGAGGTCTTTTCCAACCCCAGTAATCCTGGGATTCTCTGTGAGGAGTCACACTGGAGCAATTGTGAGGGAAAGCAGCTCTGGCTGGGAAAGGGAGCACAGATGGTAACTCTCTGGTTCTGGTAGCCTCTTCCCCCAGCTGCTCCTGGCCAAAACAGCACTCCCAGAGTCATAAAATAAACATGTTTTGTGAGTATCCCTATGAAAAAAGCCTGCTGTGCAGGACATTTGTCTGATGGCCAGTTACAAGCTCCAGTTTGAGACTCTATTTGTATTTGTGAGTTGTTTCTCCATGGTGTCTGATAACGTGACCTCTTGCTGCAGGCCTTTCTTTTGGGTGGGATGTTTACAGGACCTCTGTCCTCTGCCCAGCCTCCCATTTTCCTTGAAGTTTTAGGAGCTTTGTTATCTTTCAGGCTGAGTTAAAATTAAAAGGGAATTAAAAAAGGATGACCTGGCTGTAAGTGCATGTGCACACACACACACAGAGGCTGCGAACCACAGCCCTGTTTCCTTCAGCAGCCAAGTTCAAAACAATTGAAGGAATCGGAAGGAATTTTTAATCTAGACAGAAATAGAGAAAAAGGAGTGTCAGGATGCACAGGCAGATGTGGAGGCTGGAAAGAGAACAAACAACCTGGGGTGTCAGAGGTGTGGTGTGGGTGGAGGGGGGTCTGCCATGGGTGCCAGGCTTGCTGTGCACGTGGGATTGTTTGTGCTGCCCTGACTGTGCTCTGTGCTGCTGCAGGCACAGCCTGATGCAGATGTGCTGGCAGTACAACCCCAAGATGCGCCCCACCTTCATCGAGATCATCGAGATGCTGAAGGAGGACTTGCACCCCAGCTTCCACGAGGTCTCCTTCTTCTACAGCGAGGAGAACAAACCTCTGGAGACCGAGGAGTACGAGATGGACTTCGAGAACATGGAGAGCATTCCCCTCGACCCCTCCTCGTACTCCCAGAGGGACAAAGCGCTGGGGAGGGACAATGGACCCTCCATGGCCCTCAAGGGCAACTACGAGGAGCACATCCCTTACACTCACATGAACGGTGGCAAGAAAAACGGGCGGATTCTCTCCATGCCCAGGTCAAGTCCTTCCTAACACTTCCTGTTTGGCCCAAGGGTTGTGTCTGCTTTTTTCCCCCCCTCCACAAATCTCAGGACTCTTGTTATTGCTGCCACAGTGTATGACACACATCTACAAACTCTTCAGATTTTTAATCATCTTATGATTAATTTTTTTTTTTTTTTTTGCCAAGTTGACTGGTTGTCAGTGGACTTATCTGTGAACATAAATGGAAGAGGTTTCCATGGCTGCTGTCCCTTCTGTAACCATGGTTTCACAACAGGAAGCGACCGTGTGAGTTCAACTGAAGGAGAAGCGTCCGCGTTTGCCAGCAGAAGACGTGAAGTTCTCTGGTGCCTGAGCTCCAGCCCAGCAGCGCGGAACAAGAGATTTCCAGTAGAATTCCAGGCTTTTCAGGCAGCCTCTCCACTACAGCTGAAGGATTCAGCACATCAGTCAGATCCTCAGATTGACCAATAGCTGCTGCTTTCATACTTTGTTTTTTTTCAAGGGGTGAAAGCCCCGGGGTGCGTGCGTGGGCGTGTGTGTGTGCGTGTGTGCAGTATCAACATGTGGGGTGTACCCGATAGCAAAAGAGACATTTCTGGTTTTGTACACAACTTACAGCGCTTTCAGGCACATGGTGGGATTCTCGGGGTGTCCTGCACAGGGCCAGGAGTTGGATTTGATGATCCTGGTGGGTCCTTTCCAACTCAGCATACTCTATGATTCTCTGTTCTCACAGGAGCTTTCCTCTTCTTGGAAGTGTGTACTTATCTTTTTTCCCCATTTCCCTGGAGGGACTGAATCCTAAACAGATTATTTTTATACTGAGGACTCTTGAGAGCAGGTTTTCTCTCATTAACAAATGAGGAAAACGTGCTGGGAGCTAAATGAGCAGAACTCTGAGATTTGTGGGTACTTTCAAGACCAAACGAAGTAGGAGTCCCCTGACCTGAGACACGGAGTTTTCTGTCCTTACAGCATTGAGTATATATATTGTTTGTTGTAACATATTTAAAGATGTCTTTAGTTTAAATTTTAACTTCATATAAATTATTGACTGTTTATGATCCTTTTGGGGCGGGGAGAGTTTTTGGGGGATTGTTTGGTCTTAAAGTGGTCCAAAGATTTCAGAATGAACTAATTTTAGCCTTGCAGGAGCGATGAAGCACATGTTCAGTTCATACTTGACAAGGCTTTGTAATAGTTTCATGATTTATACAACACAGTCAGCTGGCTCCAGTCGAAGCCCCATCTTGGGTGTTGGGAGCTGAAGGACACAGAACATCCTGGCCTCAAGTCCTGCTCCTCCTCTGCCCCCGTGTCCCTCGCTTTGCCTTCGTGCCGCAGCTGCAGCCGGCGAGAGAGGACGAGCACGAGCTGGAGCTGAGGAAGGGACACTGGAGGGGAGAAGCACAAAGCTCTGGGCTCTGCATCCTGGAGGTGACTGTGGTTTGGGGCCTCTCTGCTGCTGCCAGGCCTCTCCAGCCTTGTGTTCCCCAAGATTCCCACTGCACAACTCCTGGGATGTCAGCGCTCGCCATCGGGACTGTGCTTTGTCGTGCTGGTGTTGAAGAATAATGGTGAAACTCAACCAGGGCTGGTAGCATGGAGCTGACAGGAGCAGGGGAGGAGGATGCTGGATGTCACAGGCCCGTGGCATGCAGGAGGTGCTGAGAGATGCTCAGTCCTTCACTTCTCCTCGGGGAGAAGTCCTGGATGTGTTTTGTGCTCTGTGCCAGGACAAAGGAGGTGCTGTGGCTCGGGAGGGCAGAACGCTGGGCTGGGCAGTGCCTCCAGCCCGGGCAGTGCTGCTGCTGTGAGCGAGGCAGAGGGGCTGCAGTCCGTGGGGATGCAGCTGGTGCTGGAACCTCTGCCCCCAGCTGCTTCTGGCCAAAACAGCACTTCAGGGTCGTAAAAGGGGGCACAAGAGACTGGGCAGCACCGGGAGCTGTTGGGCCCTTTGCTGCTGGAGGCTGATGGGTTTGGCCCAGGTGGAGGGTACAGGTTGCTCCACAAATTTGGGTGGAAAACACAGTCCAGACATGGGTGAGAACCTTTGGATTTCAAAAGGCCTCGTTTACATTTCTTCTGCTTTACAAAGTTGTAACTGTTTAGCAGCTCTATACTACACTGCAGGAAAGAAGACATATTCTCACACTTTTCTAAGGAAGAGAAGTTTTTCTTATTAGAATTTTTTATTTATTTTAATATATAAAACACTGTAAAAAAAAAAAGCAACAAGCAATTAGTTTTCTTAAACACACAGAACATGTAAATTTGTATCCGCAAAATCTTGGCAGGTGGATGTGGTGGGATTATTTTTGTCCTGTTCTGGTGCAGTCTACCTCAGTGTTTCTTAAGGATATTTTTTAATACTACACACCTCTAAACCTGTTTAAATATTCTGGTCTGGACCTATTGTGGATCAGGGAAAATCAGTATCAGCTGATTCCAATACCAGGGACCATTCATGAAGGGAATGGGAAGGAGAATGGCCCATCACTGTTGATCCCTAATCTGAACAGTAGTGGCCAATGAACCCATTTACAAATTTGGATCTGATCTCATCCCTTAGTTCTGTTGTGATAAAAAAAAAGAAAAAAAAAAAGAAAAAAAAAAAAAGAACAAAAGATCCATTTAAATGTTTGGACTTTAGTAAACTCATGACCTAAAAGGAGCAGGCTGCTTCCTCCTGGATCAGCATGTGCCAGCATGGAGCAGGGACTGGGACCAGCCCTTGCTGTTGGGGTTGCATTGGGGTGGCCTGGTCACTGCTCTTCTTGCTGTGCACAGGTGACCCAAGGTCCTGCCAGTGACCTGAAACAAACCTTTCCCAGCACACCCTTGCTTTGATACCATTTCCAAGGGCAGTGATCATAACTGTGGGAATAGAAGAACTTTTACCTGAAGGAACATTGGAACCTTGTATTGGTGTGGCTTTTCCCCGTGGTTGATACTGGTTGGCCCTGTGAGTACACATGGTTTGAACACTCGGATGGCTGAGCCAGGGGTGTGTGCTGCTCCATGGACAGGCAGCCCCCTCCCGTGGCTCAGTGTCACCTTCACCCTGCACCAAACGGAGCAGTTGTTTGTACCCAGCACTGTGTGAAGGTCACTCATCCTTCCTACCTTGTGCCCAGGGGAGGGAAGGCGTGTGGTACCGGTGGGGAGGGTATCCTGTTTCTCCTCTGTAAAACAAATAACACTAGTGGTTGCTGCTCGTGGCTGCTACAGATCACATTCAGCTGTAGAATTAAGAAGAATAAATGAACATCACCCGCAAAGCCCAGCTCTCACTGCTAGAAAATCCTTCCTTGGCTCACAGCCGACACTTCGGTCTCTGCTGCTGGAAGATCCTCGTCCCAGGGATGCCCAAATGCCTCACTTGGATCTCGCTGATTCCTGCTCAGAGAACTCCTGCAAGTGGAGACTCAAGTGCTATTGAAACCTCTGGGGCGCTGCCAGGGCCCCCAGCCTGGGCAGGGGGGCTGTGCTGAGCCTTCCTTGGGGGAGCTGCTGCTCTCTGCTCCAGCCACATCCTTGTGGGGCAGGATTCCCCAGCTGCAGAGGAAGCTCCACACTTGCTGCTCCTGCTGCTGCTTAGGAGGAACCAAACACTGGTGCAGGAGGGCAGGTGGGATGGCTGGAGGAGGGCAGCCAGCAGTGGGAAGCTCTTTCTTTCCTTGCATTAATATTTGTTGGAGGGTTGGCTCCTGCCCTTTGTGGGCAGAGAATGCCCCACTCACAGCATGAGGCAGCAGGACAGACCCCTCAGCCTGTCCAGGAGCAGCTGGAGCCTCCTGGGCACAGTCTGGCACCAGAAATTCACTCTGGTGAATCAGGCAAAGCAAGAAGCTGAGCTCTGCTGAGCTTTCACTGAGAAAACGTCTGAAGTGCGAGGCTGGAGAGGTTTCTCAGAAAGGTTTCCACATTAAACTCAATTGCCACTTCCTGAACGGCTCTTGCCAATCTGGAACTTCTCTGGCAGGCCAGCACAGCACTGCAGAGCTTGGCTGCTGGGTTAGGAACGTGTCTGTCTTGGCTGCTTGTAAATACTCTATTGTGTTGTAAAATAGAAGAGCTCAGACATAAACTCTGTGCCAGCACTGGGTTGGGAAAGGTGATGGGAACTAGACCACGCTGCAGCGATGATGGTAAAGCAGCTGTGTGGGTATCAAGAGGCTGCTTTTAGGTTGCTAAAGGGTACTCTTAATTTATGGGTAGTTTTATCTCTTTCCTCCTAAATTTGTATTATAGCGATGGGACACTTTGCTTAATTTTAGTCTGTTGGCTATAGTGTTGGTATCTCTTTGGAAAAAAAAATATCTCAAAAGTCGCTTCTTGTGTTACTGAGCTGACTGTGCTGAAGGCAAATAGGAAATGACAGGAGGGAGAAAGGTGCTGAGCCTCTGCTTTAGAGGAGGGAGGGAGGGAGGCAGTCGAGTTCCCTCTCAAAACCACTGTGACACAAAGACGGACCCTGAGGTGTCCTGGGCCCTTCCCGCTACCAAGACTGGAACCTCGTTTGACAAGCCAGAACGTGAAATATCTTTGTGCCATAAAACCTTACTGTCAAGGCTGTGCCAGGTGCTCCCGTGTGGGATGGGCTCAGAGCCTGAGGGAGCTCAGAACTGCAGATGAACCCTGAGATCCTCCGGAACCCCGGCCCTGCCCAAGGAGCCGCCGCCCCTCGGAGTGTCCTGTGGTCCAGGGAAAGGAACTGCTCAATGGGTTGGAATCAAGAAATAGTTACTTCGTGAAATTCAACGTAAGATTAGTTTGGTATTTGTATGAACTTAATGGAATTTGGCCTTTTTATTACCTTCTGCTTGGCTCTGTGTTCCCTCTGCTTGGATTCTGTCCGTGAGTGTCGGTGTAAAGCCTTGACGTGTTCAGCCTCGTTAGGAGCATCACAAGAGTGAAGCCAATCATCCAGCTGACTTTTGGAGGAACCTGACTGTTGAAAAGCAACTCTAAAGTTAACCATTTTTAGCAAACCTGCTGTCATTAAATGTGTATTTCTTTTTAAAATGAATTTGCTTGTCCTTCTCAGAAGGAAGCACTTATTCTTGCAGTTTGGGCAAATTCACTGCAGCACAATGCAAGCTGTAAGGGGACAGGTAGAGAAATGACTTTTTAAATATTGTATAATAAAGTTAGTATTAACTCCTATGGTGTTGTTACTTTTTTGCCAAGAGATTTGCAATCAGCTAGAAATTCTGTTCCTGGTAGTGGTTTTGTGCCCACTCCCAACTGGTGGTGTTAAATAATTTCCTTTCTCAGCCCAGAAGGATCCCTTGGGAACAGGGTCTGGTGGCTGGGAGGACCTGGAAAAGTCCTGGCAGCTGAAGAGGAGCCATCAGTGGAGGTTAAATATGGACTCTCAGCTGAGCCCCAGCCCCTGGTCAGTCCCAGCAGCACCAGTAAATCTTGAGCTGAGGGCTCTTTACCTGAGAGCTCTGAGCTGGGCTCAACACCAAAGCTCTGTAAATCCAGACTCTCCCAGCAGCATTCCAACGCTTCCACCATCCCCACTTCCAGGTCTTTTCCCTTAACTGAGTCCCATGAAAACTGATGGAGAATTTTAGAAAGGCCACTTGTAAATCTGCAGAGGTAGAGTGTTGTTTGAGCAGGAAAAGCATTACCTTTTGCTGTAGTTAGGGGAATGATTTTATTTTTGGATTATCAACACTGGTTTGTATTTGAGGACCCTCAAGGATGGGGGAACTGGACATCAGCTTCATCCAACACAGCCCAAAGCAAACGCTCTCTGCTTCACTTAAATAAACCACAGATGGTTTCAGTTACATGTTAGGTGATGTTCTGTGAAGTCTTGAGGTTTTTATTTTTTTCCCCAGTTCATTCTTGCTGCTCCCACCTTTCTCTCTGCGTATCTAAGGTTCCAGAAAACAAATAGTACTGCAGATACCTCTTGTTTGAAATAAAGGATCAAATGTGCCATGATTTTTTTAAAAAAGGAAGAAAAAAGAGAAAAACCTTCCCCCTTGATTTATTTTTTCAGTGTTTTCATATCTAAGAGCCAAGCAGTGACATGTACAGAAAATCTTTGAATAGTAAAAAAAAATCCTTGCTGTGTGTCGGAATATTGAACAATTAACTGTTTATATTAAAATTCTGAATAAATTATCCAAGAATAACTGTTCATTTTGTGTCTGCTGTCTGTGCAGCACTGAAGGCTGCTTTGCTGTGGAGAAAGCAGTAAATTCATACCTTGGAATAAGTTGCAAAATAAATGGTGTTAAGGAAAAAACCAAAACCCACAGCTCAACCAACTGTAGGCTTGTAGTGTGAAGGCAGTGGAACTGCTCTACCTGATGGATCTGGTGATCCCTGTCCTCACCTCGGGGCTCTGGGGTGATGCCTCTGATGCCGTCAGGTGAACTTTGATGCCAGGATTCCTTCTGGAGCATGGAGAGCCGAGACTGTGATGTAATTTGTTATTTCCTGGGCACGGAGCAGGTGCTCCCTCCTCGGAGGGAACAGACTCCTCCCTCCCTGCCGGTTTTAAAGCATCAAAGGCAGAGGATCGGCCCCACCCTGCCCTGTGGTGGAGCTGCTCTAACCGGGTGTGCCCCAGGAGCCTCCTGTCCTGCCCAGGCCCCTCTGGGGGTGTTTCTGACTTAAACCTGGTTTTATTTCACCAGAGCCAAGATTTCCCTCCTGATGGGCTGCACCAGCGAGGTGAGGGCTGTCCCCTCCTGTCAGGGAGTTGTGCAGAGCCTGAAGATCCCCTCGAGCCTCTATTTCTCCAGGCTGAGCCCCTTTCCCAGCTCCCTCACAGGACTGACTCTCCAGCCCCATCCCCAGCTCCGTTCCCTTCTCTGGACCCCCTCCAGCCCCTCCATGTCTCCAGTGAGAGGCCCAGAACTGGACATAGCACTCAAGGCCCCACCAGTGCCATTTTTTTTTCCTAAGCCTATCCAGGATTCTCTCACTGTGAGAATGATCATAAACAAACTGGTATTTTAAGATGTTTCGGAGTTGTTTGTTCTGGCACAGGCTTGTTCTCTGGGGATCCTAAAATGCAAAAATAAACAAAGCCACAAAATTTGAACTTGCTGTCCCGGGAGGTTTGCTTCCCTCTGGGCTCTCTGGGATGCTGTGGGGAGGCTGCTGAGGCTCAGACTGTCCTGGTGCCATTATCCCTCATCACTCTTGCAGGCTGCCTGCACAGCTCAGCTTTGGCACCCCCCAGGCTGTGTCAGACACGTGGCGGGAGGGAAAGAGCTCTTGTCCTTGTTTGAGCCAAGGACAACTCACCATCCCATCAGCCAGAGCAGCTGCCTGGTGCTCAGGAGCTGCCCCGATCTCTGATGCTCATCGAGCTCTTGTGGACTTCAGAGAAATTAAACCTTAATTCCTCTTTGCTCTTGTGGTTTCCTGGAGCACAGGGTAATTGCTATTCTAAATGCTGCCAAAGCTGCGGTCTCTGAGTAATTGGAGTGTGAGTGGTTCTTGTTCTGATTAGGGTTTGGCTGGGGCTGATGAGTGCTCGGGGCTCTGGGATGAGGAGCGTCTGTGCCTCAGCCCACGGGGCTCGTTGGGAAGGAGGGAATGGCTGTGCCAACAAACCCGAGCCTGGACAGAGCAGGGGCTCTGTCTGCTGGCCAAGAGCAGGGCAGGGGCTCTGCTTGGAGCTGAAGCCTTTGTCTCTGTCCTGTGCAGGTGAATATGGTCAGTACAGGCATTTCTGTGCTGTGCTATCACTTCACCCTGTGTAAAACAAACCTGCCGGGCTTTGTGGTCCCTGTTGCTCCACAAGGTCAAACCATGACAGCAAAGACCAAGGACTCGTTAAGAGGAGCCCTGTGTAGGAGGCTAATGAGCCATGGAGCCCAGGGGCTGGGCTGGGCTGGGTGTGCGGGGTTCTCAGGGCACACACAGCGGTTTTTCCCCGAAGGGAACAGGAAGCTGTTGCCTCAATAGCTGCTCCTCGCAGCCATCGTGACTTCAGGGCTGCCAGGGCCCCTGCAGCGGCTGCCTCAGGGTCCAGAGCCCTCCTGGTGGCTTTGCTGGACCCTTACAGAGCCCTGTGAGGGTGGGTTAAGCAGCTCTGGGGCACGGCGGTGGGAAGGGCAGCATGGGGGAGGTGGGTTTGTTTGTGCTCTCAGAAAGGGGAAGCGGTGAGAGGGCTGAGCCAGCGGCCCCCGTGAGCAAACCGCCCTCATGGCCGCTGCTTCCCCCGTGAGGCTCCGCTTCCCGCTCTGCTCCAGCGGCTGCAGGAGAAGCCACGGCTGTCAGATGTGAGGATCCTGCACGAGGAACCCGCCACAGAGATGCCTCCAGCCCTCAGGGTAAGTGGCTCTGTGCACAAGCTCCATCCCACAGCAGCGGGCTTGTCACTCACCTTCCTCAAGGCCTTGTGAGGAAGCAGCTTGTCGTGAAGCCAAAAGTCCCAGGGCTGGGTTTGGTGCAGCTTCAATGCAAAACATGGGCTGGGGAGGCTCAGCTGCACGGGGTTTTGCTCTGCTGTGAGTGAAGAGGAGGAGATGAGGTCAGGGTTTAACCCCCAATGCCATCATGGTGGGCTCTGCGGCAGTGCTGGGCTGCCTGGGCACCCTTTGGGTGCTGCTCTTGGCTCCTGCTGCTGCTGTGCCACAGCTGAACGTTTGCAAAGATGCCCTGGCACTGCCCACAGCTGGGTTTGGGCTGTGCACAAGAGGGGTCCAAGCCCAGGACCCCCAAATTCCACTCAGGACTGGGCTGGTCCCCAGTGTTATCAGGGAGATGGAAGCACAGGGGATGTAGACAGGGCTGTACTGGGCAGGTGACACTTTGGGGGTTGTGGCCAGGCAAGAAAAATGCTTTTTGACGCCTGCTTTTGGGCATCACCAGCCCAGCCTGGGCTTCAAGCTGTGGAGGTACCTGTGGGCATTCCCAGACTGGCTGGGCTCTGCTCACCAAGGCCACAAGCATCAGCTGAACTGCAGGGAGGAGTTTTGGCCCAGCCCCAGAGCCCAGCAGCTGCACTGGGGTAAAACCTGGCTTCTTCAGCCTAACTGAGGGGTTGGGAGCAAAGTTTGGAGACTGGGATGTGGGACTGGTGCCAGCTGGGAGTAATGGGTTTGGAGGGTAGGGAGTTGGGTCTCTTGGGGCAGTTTGGGACTGGTCCCACCTTCCTCCCTCAGGGAGAGCTGAGGAGGGCTTGGAGAAATGCCCTTGCCAGGGACTGGGACTTGCTGTGAGCTGCAGGATGATGCTGATGTTGCAGATGGACAGGGTTTCTTGCAGTCCCGTGCAGAGGTTCTGCCACAGCACTTGAAAATGAGAAAAAAGTGTAAATAATGAATCTTCATAAATGTCTTGGAAAGACACCAAGCCCTGTCGGTATCAACGCTGACCCTTCACTGAAGGTGAAAGCGACTCTTAGCCAGGTGAGAAGTGCCTGAAAGTGCTCACAAAGCGTCTGTCATGCTCGCAGCCATGAATGGAGCAGGGAGGTTTTGGCAGAGGGGCTGTGCTGTGTTAACAGCTTGTTTTCTGTTTCTGTCTGCAAGCCTGAGCAGCACTCGGGGGCTGTGTGTGCCCCGAGGCCACTAATCCCCCGGCCCAGCTGCAGGAAGTCCCTGACCTGCCACACAGGTGGGAATGCCAGGGACCAGGAATGCCTCTCTGGCTACAGCTTCCATCAGCTGATACTTCTGACAAAACACTTGGCTCCTCCGCTCCCCCCTTGGCAGCCCCTGGGCTGCAGCCTGCAGCGCTGCCTTAGAGCGCGCTGAGCTCTGCCGTGCTCCGTGCCGGCGTCTCCTGCTCGGGGCTGGACCTTGCCCGGGGCTCCCAAATGTCAGACTCGCTGCTCAACCACTCCTGGCCATCGTTTTCCAAGCGCTGGAAGAAGAGATGGTCCTTTAAGCGAGGTAATGGCCTGTGGGGACAGGGGCTGAGGGGGCTGTGGCAGGGACAGCTTGTGCTGGACTGAGCAGGTACCACAGAATCCCAGGGGCACAGGCAGAGCTCGTCTGGAGGTGCCCCCACTTATCCCTGCAGGGGACACTGCCTTAAGCGGTGGTTAACACTTTTCCTTGCATTTAATCTTCTTTTCAAGGCACATAACTGCCTCCAGGAGCTGGGTAATGGGTTAAATATCAGCCTTTTGGTTTTGTAATAAGTTTGTTTCGTGGCTGGCAGTGAGCTGGATGTCCCGGTGCTTGCAAACAGCTGTCTCTGCATGCTGCCTGGCCAGAGTTTGGTGTTTGAGCAGATGTGGGGGAAAAGATTTCTTCAGTCTTTCAGTGAGCCCCAGTGTCCGGAGCCCTGGCGGTTTGGGTGGCCCTGGCTGGGCTTCGCTGTGTCCAGCAGCAGGGCTGGGAAATGGCAGCAACTGGTGTCAACTGGCCTCATTTCTGCATGTGGTGCCGTGACTTGGAAAGAGGGAAGTGAGAGCCCCAGGAAGCAGGACATTTGCAGTCCTGGAGGAGCCAGACACTTGTGTGAGCAAACACTGCCTTCAGGCTGATGCTTTTGGGTACCGTTACCTGCAGCATCAGAGCTCCTGCTCCTCTTTCTCCTTTGTTATTCCCCACCCATTCCCAGTTCTCTTCTGGTGTGGATGTGCAGGAGACCAAGATCCAAAGTGAACAGTTTGGGGGAAGGTTAATTCAGAGCAGGACGCAGGGGGTCCTGCAGGCTCTGATGTGTGGTGAGCCCCAAGCCCCAGCTGGGTGCCCCGCTCCAGCCATGCCTGCTGGGGGGGTTGTGGGCTGGCTGGGATCACTCAGGTGAGCTGATTTCACTAACAAATGAATCAGCCTCACCGTGCTCCCGAGCACTGAGTGCTTTGCAGACAGCCCGGGTGCAGCCGGCTCCCTTCAGCAGGTGCTTGCAGAGCAGTTTGTCCTGTTGGGGTTTGTGCTTGGGCACAAAATGCTCAGGTCTCACTCAGCCCCTCTCCCACACTGATATTCTGTAGTGTGGCACTCGCTGGTCCATGTGGGCCCTTCCCTCAGTGCCCGGGAGGGAATCAGAGGGGCTGCAAATGCCCCCAGCCCTGCTGAGAGACAGCAGGGAACTGTGCCAGCCCCCTGCTCCTCTGCCCTCCGTGCCCAGGAGCCTGGCCCCAGCAGTGTGGTGATAAGGCAGTGCCTCTGTACAGTGTGTTACAGTGTGGGACAGCTTATCTCCCCCTGCTCCTGCCCAGAGCCAATCCCACAGCTGCCAGGGCTGGCCAGGAGGGGCCCACACCAGGCAAGGGGCTGCACTTCAGCCCATCTTGGCACAGGGAGTTCAGCACTTGCTTTCCAGAGGTTTCTCCCTACAGCTCTGCACCCCCTGCAACAAGATACGTGAAGGGCAGCTGGTGCAGGGCCAGGAGGGCAGGGGTGGGTCAGGGGAAGATGGAATCATTTTTATTTCATGTCTGTGATGCTCTCCATGGTTTCCCAACAGTCTCTATCCCTGACTGCTGGGAAATGCCCAGACATTCTTGTCTTTCCTTCCTCCTGGGATTGTTTCAGGGAGCAGAACTGCCCAGTGCCTTTGTCCTGCCACATTTGGTGTGGTCTCTCCCCAGTGGGAATGCAGACAGTGTTTGATGTTGGAGGATGTGACTGGTGTGGCCAGAGCTCACATCCATGTTTTCCTCCACCGTGTCCCCTCCCAGCGCCAGCCTGGCTCCAGGGTCACTCGGGGACATGCAGCATGCTGCCCCAAGCCAAGGGACAGGCAGGTGAGGGTGGCACACTGCTGGCAGGGCTTGCTCCAGTGCTGGCTGCCCTGGTGCTGTCACCTGCTGTGACACTGGTGGGTGCAGCTCCAGTGACCAGCCTGCCTGAGGGGAATCAGCACAGCCAGCTACAGGAGGGAGGGTTTGACCAGAGGTCCGAATTGGAATGATGAAAATCTCTGTTGGGATCCCAGCGGCCTTGGGCACGGTTAGAACAGCATGAAGCCTTCTTCCTTGAGCCAGAGCAGCTCAGCCAGCTGATCCTGCTGTCCCCACAGCACCAAACCCCCTGAGACCATCCCAGAGTGTCACATGCCGTGGATGCCTGTCACTGCTTCCTTCCTCCCCACACAGCAGCCCAGAGTCATCATGTTTCACCCGTGGGAAGCTCTGGCAAAGTGCAGGAACCATCTCAGCCCAGCAAGCGATGCTTCCTCTCCAGCTCTGCCCTGGGAATTCCTCTGAGGAGGCTGCTCCCTGCAGCAATAACCTTTTATGGTTTCCAGCCAGGGACGAATTAAGCAACTGCAATACCTAATCTGCTTAATGTTCTCCTAAAGCAAACAGCATTTGTTCTTGAAAGTGTCATTTTGTTATCCCATCTCCAGCTTCAGCTGAGGAAAGGTGACTGCTGCTGTCTGCCAGAGCCTGGGGGGCCAACATTCCCTGTCCCCTTGCCACCATGCTGGAGCCTGGCTCCTTCCAGACAGATTCAAGGGTGGAGTATGGGAGACTCGAGGTGCTCCAGAGTTTGCCACACTTGCTGGCACATTGGCGACCACCTTGACCATTGACATGGGGATGTCCACAGCCCCCAGCCCTGCCTCCTTCCTGTGTGCTCTCCATGCTGACTCAAGGTGCTCCAGAGTTTGCCACATATGCTGGCACATTGGTGACCACTTTGATCATTGATGTGGGGATGTCCACAGACCCCAGCCCTGCCTCCTTCCTGTGTGCTCTCCATCCTCAAACTTCCTCACCCACCATCCCACAACCCCGACACCTGCAGGCATTTCTCCTCCATCACCCCCTTGCCCACGCACGGTGCCAGCCCAGCCTGTGAAGAGGGAGCCCAGCAGTGCCTGGTGCTCACACATTGCCTAAAATGGTGTCCCCAGAGCAGCCACCGCCCGCCCGAGCGCCGCTGCCCCGACCCCGCGCTCGCGGCGCCGCTGATTTATCGCGTGTTGAACCAAGTGTCTGAAGCCTCCGAGCAGGATTTAAGTCCTTTGGTGGGTCTGGACCGGGTCTGTTGACTGCAGCCCAGGCCTTGGCCAAATCCTGAGCCCTGCATGGCACAGGCAGAGCTCAGGGAATGTTTTCCAGGCCTCCGAGGAGCTGACTCTGTTCCAGGGATCCACTTTAGGGCTGCACGGAGCTCGGTGCCGGCCCAGAGTAGCCTTGGCGGGATGGCTGGACACTGCTTGGGAGGAAAAAACTCCTTGTTTTAGTTAAACCTTCAGCCCAGGGCTCTGGCCTGTGTCAGGCCACAGCCCTTGTCAGCTCCTGCTGCCTCCCAGGGCTTTGCTGCTCTCCCTGTGGGTAGCTCACTGCTGAAGGGATGGAGAGAGCAGGGAATCTCCTTTTTCTTCCTTCCTTGGATTTGTAGGAGGGGAAGCACCCTCTGTCCTGGCCTCCCTGGGATGTTCCCCACCTCCTGGTTGCTCTCCATGGGTTCATTCTACCTTAGCCATCATCCCAGCCTGTTTGGGGGCTTCAGTGGTTTTCACTGTCTGCTGAGAGTTTTGGCTGCTGTTTCCTACAAGCTCATGCCAAAATCTGTTCTCATTCAAGGGTGTATTAACTTCAAAATCCTGATTTTAGGTTGCAAGCTGAATCCAGGTGCACTGAAGAAAGCAAAAGGTGATGTTTAATAGCTCACTAAATCTCTGCCAGTTGCAGATGCAGCTCAGGGATATCCTGGGCAAGAATTGGTCTATTCATAAAAAATGTCATGTGAAGTAAATTTTACAGCCTTGCTAGAAAGCCTGTTTCAAATTTTCCCTGGTCTTGTAGCTAGAAACCCCTTAATTAAAATAGTGCCTTCAGAAGTGTTTTCTTTCTATATTATTTATAGTCCTTCACTTGAAACCATCACACACATTTGAACACACCAAATGCTCCTTAAAACAGAAAATCTGGCATCTGCAGTGTGCAGCAGGATCCAAGGAACAAACCTCCAAACTCTCCCTCACGTTTGCTGCCTTTTTTTAGTTGGCACCACGCAATTCCTGGCTGAATTGTGTAGCTTTATAATCCACAGCAGGATGCAAGCCTTCCAAGAGTGTGTTTTTTAACAACGTCTTCCTTACATTAATGTTTTTATGCTGGATTTTCCTGGAGTGTGATGGGTTTCTAGCAGTTTCCTGCTGGTTTTTCCCATTGGATAGATACGGCTGCTTACAGCCTCTTGCTGTTCTCTGCATCTTCAGAGATCCACCACAGTGCTTCAGCCAGCAGCCTGGCTTTTTTCCCTTTGCCTCAGCCTTTTGCCTCAGCTGTGTGTGTCTCCAAGGGATAAAAAGGCTCCATGAGTAATGCAATGGTTCAGGGATTGTGGCTAAGGTTTACAGTGTGTCTCGCTCCACAGGAATGTGCTTCAGTCAGCTGCACCATCTATTGTACCACAAACACATCCAGGCCTTGGTTTGTTTCTCAGTGAGTTATCAGATGGAATATGGACACTCAGGTTCACACTCCTTGCCTGGGGAAAATCCAGAGGAGTGATCCAGAACCAGGAGAATGATGTGCTTCTGGTATTGCTCTGCATGTTCAGGGTTGTCTGGAGCCACCAATTTGCCTCCCAGTATCCTTTATTACCCACCCACCCAGGCATCCTTTATTCTTTATGGATAAAAATAAAACCACCATCAGTATTTTTATTCCTAGATTTCTGATTCAAAGGTCCATAATGTCAATAACAGACATCAAAATGTGATTAATTCTTTTACTGTGGAAAAAGCCTCTGCAGCATAGGACACCCTATGAGGGTCTGGCTGGGACAGTGCAAGCCTGGTCTGTCCCACATGCTGCAGGGGTGAAGTTTCTGTAGAGGGATGAGGTTTCTGCTGGCAGGAAATCCCTGCACCAGGTTCCTACAGGATCAAGGCTGCTGTGATCTGGAGATTGCCTGGCACTGCCTGTCTAGGAAGGAGCAGAGGGCACGTGGAGCATTTCAGTGCTGCCTGATGTCACCTGTGGGTCACAGCAGGTTTTCCATCCCTAACAGATGTCTGGTTACCTGCTGAGACCTTCTCTGTGTTGCAGGGTCTGACTGCAAGCCGTGCTTACGGGAATTCACTGACCACCACAGCCCTGCCTTGGAGTATCCCACCCCCAAAAGCTTCCTCCCATCCCTGATCGCTGAGGATGATTCCTTCTGCACCAGCATGGCCAAAGAGAAGGCAAGTGTCCTCTTTGCTGCTGCTACCACCGTGCAAGGCAGAGGCCAGGGGCAGCAAACTGGGTGGTCAGCACCACATGCAGAGGGGTTTGTGGTGGAGTAGGAATGGGGGAAAGTGGCACTGATGCAGATTGTCAAGGAATACAAGGTTATGTTGCTGTGAGGGACAGCAGGGGAGGGTGACTATCAGAAAGTCACCTGCAAGTCTGGCTCTGCTCTGCACCCCAATTTCTGCACAGGGGGTGTCCCCTTTGCAGGGTAGGTGTGGGGCTCTCAGAGGATTTGTGCTGCCTTTGCAGGAGGACTCGTCTTCCACAGAGCTGGATGTGCCAGCAGCAGACTTGCACAGCAGCACGGAGGATCTCCTCTCAGACTCTGCTCTCCAAGGCACAGAGTATTACAAAGATCTGGGACTCCTGAGCCAGCCGTCTGCCAAAACAGCACCAGACACAGCAGCACAGCCAGAACAAGGATCCCAGACTGTGTCTGCCCTTCCCTCATTGGAAGAGAGACCAAGGGCTGTGAGCAAACTGTCTGTGGATGTTGCTTTTTCCAATCCCGTTTCCTGCTCGGTACGTTATGGCGAGGCCGACTGTCGTTTTCTGAACAAAGGCCACCTGTGCTCCTGTGCAGCCATGCCAGAGGGTGGTACCAGCACTTCTGAGCATCCTGCAGAGGCAGACAACGAGCTGGACCTGCAGGAGGCCCAGGATTCCTTCCCCACGCTGGTGAGATCGATGTCCACGTCCCGCAGGCACAGCTGGGAGAGCCCTGTGTCACCCGTGGACTGCAGGCGCAGGTACGGCGGGACTGTGAGTGGTATTTGATGTACACGGTGCAGGGAAGGTGAGAGGCTGAGCATCACAATGCCCACAGCTCCAGATGCTGCTGGGCGGTCTCCTTCACCTGTCAGCATCTGCCAGAGCAGCTGGACACCCACTGCTCATGTTGGGGGCAGCAAGAGGCTTTAATGTCTTCTTGGAAGCAGGAAGACCCTCTTTTCCTGGTCTTTTCCATGGTGTTGGGGCTGAGAATCTGTTCAAAATTCCCTCCCTCTTTTCTGTCTGGAGGGAATATTGAACAGCATGAGTTGCCCCGATGACCTCCATCCCCTGGCTCAAAGGGAATTTTTCCCATCAAAGAGGGATTAAAAGAGCTCTGTCAAATCCTTTTTCTTCTTGTCTGTGAGGTGGCTTGGTGGGGCCTTTGCCAGCCCTCTGCCCTCCATGTGGCTGCAGAGGAGGTTGTGTTTGTAGGCTGTGCTGAGCCCTGGCTGGGAGCAGAGGCAGGCCTGGCATTCCTGCCATCCTCTGCCCCTGCCACATGAATGCCTTGAGCTCCAGGTTCCTCCAGGAATGCTTTCCCTGCTGACAAATGTATTGATCTCCCAGCTGACTGGGATTTAGGTGCAAGCCAGCAAGGACTATTTTTATCTCTCCTCCTTATACGGTACCCTAAAATTATCTCAGCCTGAAATCTTGGCAGTCCTTTATCAAGCTCAGACTTTGGTTCTCAGACCCATTGTTGTGCCATGGATCATTCACAGTTTATGCTGTAACAGGCACTGAGTAACGGTGGCACGGAGTGGCTGTCGGTGTCGGGGACACGTTCTGTCTCCTCGCTGGGTGATGGAGCACGTGTGAGCAGGAGGCCAGGGAAGGGGAATACACCCCACTGTTCCCTAAGCAAACATTTCCTGAGCTTGCCTGTGGCAGCAGAATGAAGTGACAGTGATCTGCAGACAGAGCCCATGCAGAGACTAAGATTTTCCACTGAGCTTTATCCATCATTTTGCTTCTGTGTTGTCACTGCAACAGCACCTGGTGTGCAGGACACTGAGGCACTGGCCCACCCCTCATTTCCTAGAAAATAACTTTTTCCTTCCACAAATCTGGGCCCTGGTGGGAGCAGGATTTATGGCATGATGCCACATGGTGATGTGATAAACATCATCTGCCACTTCTAAATGCCCAGAGGGACTTTCCTGGATGGCAGCTGACAGGGCAGCAGCTCTGGGACAGGCAGGACAGGCTGCTGCCAGGGTGGCTGCACAGTCTCAGGGGTTGCTAAGAGATGAGTGTGAGCCATCCAGCACCAAACATCCTGGGTGACCAGGGAGCTGGGGACTCACTGGTGGCAGCCAGAGAAGCTGTTTTTAACAGGCTCAGGACTTGGTGTCCAGGCTGACATTTCCTGCCAATTCCTTTCCCTCTGCCTGCTGTGGGGAGCCTCCTTGTCCCAGCTGCATGAGGTTGTTAGGACCACTCAGCCAGGCGCATTGCAGGGCTGTGCCATGCTGGGCACAGTGTGCCAGGTCTGCTCTGAGGCTTCTTCCTGCCCCCTGATTAGGTTCAGCCTGGATGTGACAGAGCTGGGCAGTGACCCAGAGCAGGACGATGTGGAGAAGAGGAGCCTGCAGCCTCATGTGTCCCTCCAGCTGCCCAGAGGGGAGCGGGGAGCCTGGAGCAGCAGCCGGGGTGGCACAGTGATCAAAGTGGAGATAGAGCCGCTGCGCCCAGACCTCGTGGCCACCCCCAGCCTGCAGGAGGTGGTGAGTGTGGAGGGCTGGGCACGGGGGCTGCAGGGCAAGCTGAGGGTGCACAGAAGCAGCACACACAGGTGTCAGCTGCAGGCTGGATTCCTTCAATGCCAGCGTGGAACCAGGAGGTCTCAGCAAGGATGGGCTTTTTCAGATAAACTGCCCCATCCTGTGGGATAAAGGCCTGGGAGCTGCCTATAGTACAGCCCTCTTTTCCCATATATTTAGCTGGAATTTCCCTTCCCTTGTGCCTGCTGCCTCTTGTCCTGTCACTGCAGCTCTAAGAAGAGTCTGTCCCCATCTTCTCTCTAATCAGGTAGTTGAAAACAGCAGTGCCACACACCCCCACACACACATATCCCTTACACACTGCTTTGCTCTGGTGAATACCTTTAGATTCAATTAATATTAAAAAGACAATTGCATCACAGTGCTGCATGTCCAGTAAAAGTGAGAAGTGACTAAGAAGGTTTCAGGCACGAGTGTCACTTGTTCCAGCCTTCCTGGAGCCAACAAACAGCTGGGCCTAATGGGCTGCTGCATCATAACTCTGACAAAACAAGAGGGAAAGGCTGAGGAGTCAGCTGGGATGGAGGCTCCCTTGGTGCACAAAGCACCAAAGATTTCTGTGACTTTTTACTTCTCCAGAAATGTGTCAGCAACGGGAAGAGACTGAGGTCCAAGTCTGTCCCATCAGCCTGTGAGACCATTGCCTCCCCCCAGATACCTCACAGTTTCAACACTTCTCTTCCAGCTGTGGAAGGTTGGTATAGACTTTATGCCATTAAATGGGTTCAAGGTGTGATTAAGAAGATAAAAAACTGGAGCTGTAGCCTCTGGAAGTGTGGACAGCCTCTGCTTTCCCTTCCACATGGTCCCAGGAGCTCCTGAAATACAAAGCCAAGCTGGTTCTGAGTCTGGCCCTGGTTAGCAGCACAGTCTCAGCTCAGACATGCCCATCCCCAGTGACACATTGCCACATAACCTCCCTGTGCCCAGTGCATTGGTCACTCCCTAATCAAGTCCCACCTGAGAGGACTGCCCCAGAGAAAAGTGTGGTGATTTCAGAGCCTGGGAAGTGGAGGGGAGGCTGGCTGTCATGGGGAAGGGCTCTGGGGTGGTACCATTGCTCCCCTACTGCAAGCAGGACCCTCAGGAGCAAATATACAGACTGGGGAGGGGAGAAGTAACACAGAAAAGTGATCTGGCCTTCACTTCCCTCACAGAAATGTAGAGCAGAATCTCCTTCCCTAACTGCTCCTGGCATTTCCTCCTCACCAATCAAGGCAGAGTGGGAGCCCAGCACAATTAACAGGATCCAGTTGCATAGGTTGCAAGGTGGTGCTCTGCAAAGGCAAACCAGGATCCCTGCTGAGAGCATTTTGTGTTTCAGGTGTTGAACCCCCTGCTCTGGAGATGCTGGAGAAGGACCACGTGTCCCCAGACCACGTGTAGGTATTGTCAGTCCTGGCTGGTTTGAGATGAGGGAGATTTTTGAGTGTATTTGAGCTATTGGGAATGCAATAGCAAAGGAGATCCCACTCTGTGCTGGGCCACAGCTGGGCAGTTGGTCATAAACCAGCACCTGAGGCTTTGTGGGGTGCAGAATGTCTGTACAAGGATATTTTCTAATCCCTTACTTTTCTTTTAGGCTAATTGTCCAGAAGGTACTTCAGGAGCTGAAACATTACCATGGGTAAGTGTGTTTGGGACAGAGATGTGTGGGGAGGTCACAGGTGTGACTAAGCCACGCCTGGAAAAGGACATTTGGTCCCTTGAGGGGCAAATCCCCAGGGTACCTGAATCACTGATTTATTCCAGTCAAACCAGGGTAGAATTGCAAGGAAAAGGGGCACCTTATGTACCTCCTCAGTAACTCTAAAAATGTTCCTGCCCCATCCAGAAAATAAGAGTTTCAGCTGACCCAGAAGTTCTGCTCTTGTGTTCTTTGCTGTGTCTGATGCCTTTTCCCTGCCCAGGGCGAAGCAGAGAGCTTGTGTGCAAGAAGGCAGCGATTCTTCCCAGCAGAACCTCACTTGGTTTGAGTTCCTGTCTAATGAGTAAGTGAGACAGTGGGTGACACACACTTTGTGTTCTGAGAACAGACTGATTTCGAGTCCTGTCCATCTAAGCTCTACTGCCCTGCTAACCCTGTGTGCAGGACACTGGTATCTGCAAGGGTTCAGCCAGGAGTGTGGTGCTGAACAAAATTGCACACATAGCTTGAAAGTTCAGCTCCTTATTTGCAAGTGACATGGCTGATGCCAAACCAGATCCTCCAGGAGATGGAAAGCTCATACTTGGGGTCCTAAAGTAATGCTTCAATGAACTTCATCAGTGATCTCCCTAAGCTGGGCTTGGTCAATGAATTTCCCCTTTTTTAAGGTATTTTGGTCTCCTTTCAGAAACGAGGACAGTGGGAAGAGCGATAAAGCAGAGAAAGGCACAAAGGTGATGCGACGTCTGAGTTCCCTGAGGAGCCGAGTCACTGGATCCTGGCAGAAGGATAAGGTGAGAGAGAGAGAGATGTTGAATTTGTGGAAGGAATTGTTAAATTCTTCAAGTAGAAAAGGGGATCTGACCCTATGGAACAGTTAGCTGGATGGCTTTGAGATGGCTGAGGCCTCTATGTTGGCCAGCAGATGCACTGTGACCCCTAAAGCAGTAGTAGTGCATGGAACTGAGTGATCCCTGAATTCCAGCCCTCCTTGCTCCTGGGCCTGTTCTGGGTGCTCTTATGTTGCTCTGGCACTGCTGTGCACAGCAACGAGAGTGCCTTGGCTGGGTGACTGCCTGGATCTCTCTTTGTGGCAGGAGGAGCCTGCAGAGGGACAGCCAAGTGTGCCCTGCCCTTCATCACAAATGGACTTAGACTAGAGGGGCTGGCCTGAGGCTTGGGAAGGCATTTGGGAAAAGCACTGCCATCCCACTGTACCTGCTGCCCACCAGCTCTCTGCTCATTTGTACAGTGGGGAAAGGAATGTGTGGGCCTGTGACTGAGCTGTGTTCTTCTCTCCTTCCAGGGTAAGAACAAAGAGCAGCTCAAGGAGAGAGAGAAGGAGAAAGAGACAAAGGAGACAAAAGAGAGGTGTAAAGATATCAATGGGCACCAGCTTGTGCCAGGGGTTTTCTCCAGTTGCACCAGCTGCTCACTGTGTGCCAAACCTCTTGGGAATAAAAGTGGTCTGCAGTGCCTGAGTGAGTATGGCTGTCACTGCCTGGCTCTGCCCCAGCCTGCACTCCCTGCCTGCCCTCCAGCCCAGGCTGTGCTCCTGCCTAACCACCCCTGGATTGCTTCACTTCTCTGCCTGCCTCCACTCTACCCACCACTCTGCTTGGCCTGGCTTGGTTGTTTCTCCAAATAGTCTAAATGATCTCTGAATCTTGCCTGGAAATATTTTTCCTCATTTTCTTTGACCATTTCCTGCCCTTTTCCCCCAAGGAGGGCTCTAGATCAACTTTTCTTTTACTAATTTTTTTTTATCATGAAGTTCTGCTTTGCCTGAACAAATATCCCAACTACCTGAGTGTATCTGGATCTTTTAGGCTGTTTTTCACAGCCTCGGTGATGTCTCAGCTCAGCATCTGCCCTTTGCATGTGCACAGGGATTTCTAGAGCATCCAAAATTTTATTAACTAACAAAAAGTCGAATGTTGCCTCCCAGGATGTGCATGGGTGAGACTGGTGCTTTTCAGCTCTAAGCAGTGCCAGCATGCATGGGCCTCTGTGCTCCCACTGCATCCACTGAGGCATGGCTTTGGCTGACAAACCCTGTCCTTCCTCTTTGGGGCAGGTACTCAGGGCACTGAAGAATGTTTTAATTCCCAAGGGATTGTCTGTGGGCAGAGAAAATTTTCTGGAAATGAAAGGATTGCTCTCTTTCTCCACCCTGTACCCTCAAGCAATGCTTGCTCTCTCAGAGGCTCTTAAGGTCAGTAAAACCTTTCTGGGCCATAAAGGGACTGATTGCCCTCGGACATGTGTGGTGAGAAATATATTTTCCTTTCACAGCAGCTGGAGGGAAACTGAAAAGGGGCACAGAGCTGGCTATTAGTGAATATTTTTCAGGCATCACAGCAAAAAGTAGGAAGCAGGGAGCTGAATAAGAATTTTGTGGATATTTAGAGAGAACAGAAATTTAATGGGAGGAGGCAGAGTTGTGCCTTGTCATTCCTGTGTGAGGAATCTCCCAGCCAGAGGCTCTGTTTGCAGTCCTGCATGCTGCTTTACAAAAATACCTTAACCTGGGAATATACAGACAGCCCTTGATACCCATGAGCATGGAGCCATGCTCTGTATGGCCTTGGGAACTGTGAGGGCATTTAGTGAGTGATTCTCCCCTGGACAGCCCTATGGAGATTTGTGACCTGGAGTTGGAGCTAGTTGTTGAAACAAGAGTGTGGCTCAGCATGGCTTGTCCATCATAAATACACAGGGACTGTACATGAGTTATGGCAACTTTCACCTTGTTTTCCAGCCCTCCCATAAGGAATCTGTGTTCTGTCTTGTGAACGTTCAGGAGAAAAGCTCTGAGGTGGCAGAGGCACTGGTTTGTGTTTGGGACTCTGTGACATTTCCTTTGGCTCTTGGCTGCCCAGAGCAGCACAGCTTGTTTTGTAATGTTCCCTTTGCAGTGGTTTGAACCGAGGCCGAACAATCGGGCAAAGTTCTGAGGTGTCTGTTAAAATTAATGGCCTGTCTGTGGTGAGAGATGGGCTGGGACTTGTGGTGTGACAGCTGATGGCCTGAGAGTGCCTATATTTGGATGATGCTGAGCTGAAACCTTTGCGAGCTGCTGCTGAGCTGGTAGCTGATATCAGCAGCTCCCGTTACTGCAGCTCGGAGCAGTGTGTGGGCTCCTGAGAGTCCCTGACAGAGCTCTGGGACAGCCAGCTCCGTGGCCACCGGGAAGGCAGAGCAGCAGGATTTCAGAAGTGTGAGCAGCTCTGTCAGGCTCAGCCTGAGCCGTGGCTGCTGCCAGGGTGTGAGGGCATTGGCAGCGCCTCTTGTTTTCTCCTCGTGGGCTCACATTTGCCCATCTGAGAGCCTTGGCCCCCGGCCAGCCCTCGGCCCATCGCTGGTCAGGTGCTGCTGTTGCTGTTGTTGTCTCCGTGGTATTTTTAACTGCAGCACCACCACGTGGTCCGAGGCAAAACGGGCTCGTGGAAAACACAGGAAAAGATGGTGCTTACAGCAAGGGATAAGCTGGAGGGGGAGGAACGATGGGAGAATCATTGCAAGCCTGAGATCTTTTCACTGTCCAGTAGACACAAAAGGTCTGGTGACTTTCCCTGGCTGTGACGAGCTGGAGGAGTGAGAGCTCTTCCTATTAGAGATACTAACAGTAGGAGGAATTCTGCATTTAAGTCAGAACAAAAAAACATTGTTCTGTTAGAAACATGTGTGAGCTGTGAAGGAAGTGGGCAGTTCGGATAGCCTGGTACATGGTAACTCATTTCTCTCTCCCACTGATTCCTCCCATCTATCCTCACCCCACACAAGCAGAGTCTCCCAGGGGAGAAGAAGGCTGTGCTGTGTGCTGAGAGTAGCGATTCAGGAGAGTCTCTCAGAGTCTCCCAGGGGAGAAGAAGGCTGTGCTGTGTGCTGAGAGTAGCGATTCAGGAGAGTCTCTGCAGCTCACAGATGTGCAGTTAGGAGCCTGCTAGGGATGAAAAACAAAGAGGAATGATTGCAGACACAGGGATCTCGACAGCAGTGGCCACCCAAACTCTGCTGTTGCGTAAACTATGAGCTGAGTCCCGAGGTTTATTGTTCACCTGGAAATGAGAAAGCTCCTCTTGAGCCTTTGCTATCACGGGTGGAGAAGGTTCTGTGCCTAAATTAATCCTCTGTTATAAACACGCTTCCAGAGTTTATGCAACAAGAGTTAGACGAGTCCCAGGGAAGCCCTGACAGGAGGAGAGCTCTCCAAGCAGGCTGTGCCATGGAGGAGAGCCAGGGATATGCTGTGGAATACAGATGGAAGGAGGATTGCTTCCCTTGAGCTTGAGCACTGGGGTGGAGGTGGGACTTCTACATCTCTAGCTGAGAATCAATCTCTATTACTCATGGGAAAGACAGAGCCCAGGCCCCCACAGGGGTGACAGATTACCATCCTCTTCTAAGGAAACATAGCTGCGAGCAAACTTTGGCCGGCTTCAGACAAACTCCTCTTCTTTAAGAGAAGGTGCTCAGTTTAATGAATCTTCCTGAACAATACAGGCTGTGCTAGACTGTCCACCTGTCCTAGGCTGACCCTTGCTGGCTGCTTCAGGGCACTGGCTGATCTCTAACTGGTTGCTGTAACAACTGGTGTCCAGGATTTATTTAAGGCGCATTGTGAAAGAGGTTTAGGAAACCATTTCCTTTCTCACAACGAGAAAGGGAGAGGACACAGATTTCTGCAGTTTGTCAGGCAAACATCCTCCACCCATGGCGAAGGAGAGGCCAGAATAGCTTTTGGTTTAGACCTGAAATTTGGGGTGAAATTCACCTTTCACTTGGCACTTGTGCCTGCAGGGTTTTGCTTTTGGACTCCCAATGCAGTAACAATAAGGTGGTACTAATAGGTGAAGGATAGTTTTGGCTTATGGTAAGGAAGAATCACTTGATTTCCTATCCTGAAATTTCTGCTCACAGCCCACACAGAGTCCTGAGAAATCTGAAAAGCAGCAGACAACCTGGAACTCTGCATTTCCGTACAGCGGCACAGCTGCCAAAAATCTTCTGTTTTGGGGGGAAAAAGGAGGTTTGGCTGCTGTAACATGATGACAGTGATAAATGGACTGGGAGTCCCACTTGGAATAAACTATTACTGACAGGAGTCCAAATAAACAGAGGCAAAACTAGAGTGGCTGTGGGTTTAGGTGGTTCTGAGCCAATGGAGCAGGATCTGAAGCAAATGTGAAAGCGGCTGCAGCGCTGGTTGCAGAGGAAACACTGACTGAGCTGAGTGTCCTGACACAGAGCTGGCTCAGCCGGCTCCAGAGGGCTTAGAAAAGGAAACCAAAGTACATCCTCTTCTCAGTGCTTCTCCTTCTCGGCTTTTCACTTTCTTTTTCTTTCTGGGCAGTAGTACCTCGATCTAGAACATCTCCAAATGCTGCTCCTTCCATTCCCTGATAAAACCTCAAGATCTTGTACGCTCAGACTGACAAAAGGACAGTAATCAATCTGAGACACATTCAGCAAGAAATCTTTTGCTATTACAGAATTACAGAGGATTAGACAGCTGGTACCCTTCTCTTCTTTGCAATCCAAACCTTAGCTCTAAGCTACAGTCTTGGAGCTGGCTGCTGTGCCAGATTTTGCACTGATTTTGTGACGATGCCCTGAGGCTGCACAAGCACAGCACGTTCTCTCCATGACAGCTGCAGTTGGGCAATCTGCAATGCTTTACTTTTATATTACAGCAAAGCACGAAGTTTGAAGTGCCCAAGGATTAATCAGTCACCAAGTGACAGCCAGCTGTTTACTCCCAAACTGCTTTGTGTAATGATCATTTCTCTGTAGTGGTGACAGGCCCCAATAAACAATTGGGACTGCAGTGTACTCAGTCCTGTAGAGAAGCAGCACAAAAGGGAACATTTTGGAAAAGCTTGCAACTATGAGATGAAGATAAAAATAAAATCGATTAAACAGGTGGCAGGGTGGGAACCAGAGATCACATTGGCCCCATGGCAGGATTTCATCACATCTCCAGCCCAAAAAGTGGCAGGTTCTTTCAAAGCAGTATGGGGAAAGCTGCAGGGTAGATTTTGGGAGGGAAATTTGTTTTGTAATCATGAATATTGTGTTTTCAAGCTCGACAGGCAAGTAGGAAATGTGTGATTTAAAATATGACAAACTTTCGATCAGTACTGTAAATCCTCAGAGTGAAATTGGGAGGGGAGGTTGGGTGAGCTCTTCCCAGTTTTCCTGCCTGCGCTGAGTACTCCAGCAGCCCTGTGCTAGTACATCAAACCTTATTGGTGTCAGGGAAAAGGTGTTTTTTCCAGCAAGCAGTTTGGTTCTATGAGTCAATGCATGGATCTCCTGCTAGGGAAGATAATTCCCCTTTCCTCTCATCATTTGTCTGTGCAGGGGTCACTGACAAAGGCCTGGGCAGGCACTGGCTGTTGAGAGGCAGATAGGGAAGCCAGCACCTGCCAACCCTCCGGGCACTGCAGCCTTGCCTTGGCAGGGTGTTCATAAACACTCCAGCACGTTGGGATGGCAAATCCCACCGGGCTTTTAATAACAAATTATGTATTTCAAGTCGCAGGCGATATGCAGAAACATACGAAGTGCCGTGCTGAAGGTGTCACTGGGGTGTCACATACCGTCCATTAGAGGCCTCTTTAGCCTGGGAGGAATTGTGTGCCCTCCCTGAGGGGAAAGTGTGGGCTAATAGTGGTGGCTATGTGCCCTCCCTGAGGGGAAACGTGGGTTGGAGGAGGCATGTGTCTTCCCTCAGAGAACTTATGGTTTCTGGGCAGCCATGTGTCCTTCCTGAGGGGAAAGTGTGGGCTAATAGTGGTGGCCATGTGTCCTTCCTGAGAGGAAAACATGAGTTAGGAGGGCCATATGTCTTCCCTCAGAGAACTTATGGTTTCTGGGCAGCCATGTGTCCTCCCTGAGGGGAAAGTGCAGGCTGAGGATGCTCATGGTGTCCCTGAGGGGGACATGCAGGTTGGGGACCCTGTGCTCTTCCTGAGAGAAAATGCAGGCTATGGATGGCCATGCCCTGCAGTAGCAAGGAGCAGGCAATGGATGGTCGTGTGCCCTCCCTGAAGATGAAGCACAGGCTGAGGATGCTCATGCCCTCTGTGAGGGAGATGTGTATTGGGGCCCTGTGCCCTCCTTGAAGGAAAGTGAGGCTTGTGGGTGGCTCTGCTTCCCCTGATGGAAAGCTCGCAGCTGGAAGGACTGTGTGCCTTCCATGAGGGAAAAGGACACGACAAGGGAGACATGTGCCCTCCCTGAGGGTAAAGCAAGAGCTGTGAGAGGCTCTGCCCTCCTGACGGGCAGGAGCAGCTGCAATGGCTGTCTCCTCCATGGGGGGAACGAGGGCATCAAAGGATGGCATGGAGGGACCCGTTCCACCCTGAGGAATGTCCTCCCTCATGGAAGGCAGAGGCTGTGGGTTGTTGTACCCATCAGAAGGAAAATGCAGGCTAAGTGTGTCATCCCTGAGGGGAAAGCGTGGGTCAGGGCTTCGTGTGCTCTTCCTGAGGGAAGGAGCAAGCTAAGGGCGGCTGTGTGCTCTTCGTGAGGGAAGGAGCAGGCTAATGGTGGCCATGTGCCCTTTCTGAGGGGAAAGGGTGGGTCAGGGCTGTTTCTGCTCTTCCTGAGGGAAGGAGCAGGCTAAGGGTGGCCATGTGCTCTCCGTGGGGTGCAGGCATGGGCTGCAGGTGCTCATGGCATTCCTGAGGGGAAAACACAGATGTCCGTGTGCCCTCCTTTAGAGAACCTTGTGGGCTAAGGATGCTCATGCCCTCGCTGAGGGGTAAGAGTGGAATATGAATGGCCAGTGCCTTCCTTGAGGGAAAAGTTCAGGGTTAAGAGTGTCAATGTACCCTGAGAGGAAAACACGGGTTAAGGGTGTCCGTGTGCCCTCCCTGAGAAGAAAACACGGGTTAATGGTGTCTATGTGCCCTCCCTGAAAGCAAAACACAAATTGAGGGTTTCCGTGTGCTCTCCCCGAGAGGAAAACACGAACTGACGGTGTCCATGTGCTCACCCGGAGAGGAAAACAGGGCTTGAGGGTGTCCGTGTGCCCTCCCTGAGAGGAAAACACGAACTGAGGATGTCCGTGTGCCCTCCCTGAGAGGAAAACACAGGTTAATGGTGTCCTTGTGCCCTCCTTGAGAGGACAACACGAGTTAAGGGCGTCCGTGTGCCCTCCCTGAGAGGCACATGCGGGCTGCGGGTGCTCTCCCTGAGGGGAAAGCGCGGGCTAATGGTGTTTCTGTGCTCTCCCTGAGGGGAAGGCACGGCCCCAGGCTGTCCCTACGCCGTCCCAGAGGGGCCGGGACCCTGCCCGGCCGTGCCGCGGCGCGCAGGCGCACCCTCATTCCCATTTTTCCTTCCGGGACACGGGGGCGTTTCCTGTGTTGCTGTGGCGGCGGCTCCCGGGACCGAGAGGGAACCGGCGGCTCCCCGGGGAGTCCGGTAAGAGACCGGGCTGTCAGCGCGCCCGCCGGCCCCTGGCTCCGCTCCCCCGGCCCCTGCGAGCCCCCGAGCACCGGCACCCCCTGTCCGGGCCCGCGGCGCGGGGACCGCCCGGCCCCGGTCCCTGTGCGGGCAGGGGGGCTCAGACGGCTCCAAGGGGTCCCGGCGTTTGGCCGGGGCAGCGACTTGATCTTCGCTTTGCCCCAGTCCCGACCTGTGCAGCTCAAGGCTCCAGCTGCGGGACGGGACGCAGCTTGAAAGATGCAGTGTTTATCGTAGAAAGCTCTTTCGAGGGCTACGGAAGGAGTGAAAAATGTTGCTGTGTGCGGTAGGGAGGCGAGCGGCTGGAGCCTGTGTGAAACTCAGGCTCTCTTTATGCCACAGCTTGAGTCTGAGCATCCTTGTGATCATTATATATCCCGCACCTCGTCCTCTCGGTTATTGCACACATTGTGTGTGCTGGTGCTGCAGCAGCGAGAAAAGTCTGGGATTTGCGTGAAGAGACCTTAAATGCGTTAGGGAAAAAGTGGTGAAAACTTAAAATTGCGAAGACTGACCCATTTTAAATATTCCGCATCTCTGGCTCCTTGGGGAGAGGAGCGGGAGATGGTATCAGCGTAGCTTTTGTGTGCTGAAAGGAAACGCCAGCAGGAGCCAGGAGTGGTGATGGATTTTGGAGGAGGAGCAGGGAAACAGGCAGTGATTCGATCAAACAGCTTTCTGAGTGTTTCTGCTGCTGTGTTTGGGTTTGCTGCTCTGATAAAGAAGCATAATTTCTGAATATTATTTGGAGATTTGGTGTATTACCAAGAGAAAAAAAGGCTGTTTCTTAGTTGCTTTTCACTCCCCTCTTAAGAGTGTTTTATGGCAGGCTTGTTTATTTGGCCCTTTTTGTTTAATTTTATAAAGGTAATAGTTTCTCTTTGGCAAGGTAAAATAAAAGAAACCCGTGAAACATGGCTCTGAGACAGAAGCCATCAGACATTTTGTGTTGTAGTTCCACCTACTGTTTACCTATGAAATATTTTAAATACCTTTTATGATTGTCATAGTTGCTGCTTCAGTTCTGTAGCGTAGACTGGGGGAAGGGTTCAGCGTGAGACAATTGAATTGAGACTCTTCTTTCTTTTAGGATAAATGCAGGTTTTACTTGGCAATGTTTAAAAAACAGAAGTATCGGTTGTTTGTGTGTTTCTGTGCCTAAAGAAAACCCTGTGGCCACCAGAATTTGCACTGCTGGGAATCACAGAACCCCTCTCTCTGCTTC
Source organism: Zonotrichia leucophrys gambelii (assembly GCF_028769735.1). Classification (NCBI taxonomy): domain Eukaryota; kingdom Metazoa; phylum Chordata; class Aves; order Passeriformes; family Passerellidae; genus Zonotrichia; species Zonotrichia leucophrys. Next base: position 2,650,118 of record NC_088197.1, on the reverse strand, counting down.
ATCCGACTGATATTTTGACAATAAAACCAGATACAGTGAGCAAGTAATTATAGGTTGTTTTGGAGACAAAGAGGAATGCTCTAACAGGGAGGCTGAAACTTGATAATTTAGTGCTGTTGCTCTCTGGTGTGGACTGTCTCTGTTTCAGAATGTGAAGTATCTCATCTCCCTGTACCCTTCCAGTTTTTGGTTTCTGCCTCTGCATATTAGACAAGTGAGAAAACAAGTAAACACCGACCACTGGAGCCACTAGGACAAAAATTAAATCTGCTCCGAGTTCCTCAGGGTACCTGACCTGGATTTACCCAACACAGAAACTTCCTTGTGTTCCACTGAAACTCCTCCTCTTTCCTGAGAAGTTTGATCCCAGTCACTCTGCATTTTCTGGAATGCTGTGGTGGTTTGAGATGTTCCTTGGCCGTCATGCTGTGCATCTCTGTTTATAAATGCAGAGTTGATTATGTTCAGTGTTAATCATTCATATCATATCAGGGTTGTTTCCTTTGTCAGTTCAAGAGGGAGGAGTTCCCTGTGTGGTGTAAGGATGAGGAAGGAGGGAAGAGATTCTTTTTGATCCCTGAAGCATTGGACAGTTAAAAAGAGGGAAAAAATATTAAAATTACTAATTCATAAGGAAGTAATTAATAAAATTACTAAAGTTTCATAAGGAAGCTATTTAGTCCTTGGCTCTTTTCAGCTGATTGGATTTCATAGGTGGTGAATATCCTTGAACTCCTTGTTCATTAGAAACACTCTTAAAGTCTGTCCCTGTTTGAACTTAGCTGCTTTAAAGTGGTTTGTTTTTAATCTGTCATTTAAAAAATAAACAAAAAAAATAATCTTTGAGATAAAGTCAATAGATGAATTTTAGATTAATCACAGCATTTTTGTCTGTGAGTTGTTGTTTGCAAATGGTCTTTTAAGAGTTATTTTATTGGGCAGTACCGTTCCAGACCAAAGGTCAGGGTCATAGTGCTCATAATGTCTGGTGAGTCATAGATTTGCCCTGGAAGCCAATTCTGGAAGACATTTATAGGACATTGGCAGTGTCTGATCCCCTGGAAGATATTCCAGCTGGGGGAAAATTTGTCTTTGCCTGCCCCTTTCCAGCCAGGTTTGTTGCCCTCTCCTGCTGTGAATGGGGTGATGCTTTTGGGTGTTGTAATGGCCAATAAAATGCTCCTGGGCTGTAAATGACTTTCTGTGAGCCATTGGGAAAACATCTCATTAATAAGGGAAATGTTTTTTATTATACCAGATTATAAATTCATTACCCTCAGCCATGAACAGGATATTTTCTGATGTTTATGAGCCTTTTAGTCTTAAATATTTCTTTTCTGGTTGGTCCTTGCTTTAGTCACTCATTAGGTCATCTTTGGCACAGAGCCCTGCAAAATGCTTCAAGTGAGTGACAATCCCTGTAGTAAGCAGATCTGGGATAATGGGATGCTCCCAAAATTCTCAGCCTTGATTCCAAACCTGCTGATTAAAGGCCAGGAACAAACCTGGTGGGTTTGCTGAGTTTCCTGCTGTGGGGTTCAGGTGTAGCAGGGGTGCTCCTGTCGCCATCCAGTCAAGGGGACCCAAATCCTTGGAGACCTTTTTCAGGTGTTGGCACTTTGGTGTTGGCAGCACTGGCCAGAGCTGCAGCCCTCCTGCACAATCTGTCTCAAGATGAAATTCTTCCTTTGGAGGGGCTGTTTTTCCCTGCCAAATTCATCTTCTTGCTGTTCTGTGAGTGATTGAGGGAGGAGAAGACAAGGAAGAGCCTGGCTGCAGTGCTCTGAGTTTTATCTCTGCCTTTCTCAGGAATATCTTCTGTGCCTCTCCCATTTGGGAAGAGCCTGCTGACAGAACCATTCTTTTTTATTTTTCTAATTTTTTTTTGGACCCTCCCAAATTCTTGATCTAAATAAGACCAAATTCTACTAATGTTAAATGCAAAAAAAAAATTTTTTGTCAGTTTGAGTTTACTGATGCTGCTTTACTCTGGATGACTGGAAAATACAGAAATCTGCTATTTCTATACACCTCTTAGAGATCTGTTGTTTCTTTACACCTGTAAACAACCCTTCATGTGTATTTTTGCTCTTACCTCCATGTGTGCAGGTTCCTGGCCCTTTTTTGCTGTCCCTCATTCTTCTCTTTGCTGTTTTTTCACCCCTGCAGTTCTCTGATACCATTTTCAGAGAGGCTTAATAAGAATGCAAAGTAATGATCATGAATGCAAAGTAATAATAATAAATGCAAAGTAATAATAATAAATGCAGAAATCTTACATGCTTTAAAAGGAAACCACAGCCACTGGTATTCAGAAGCTCCTCGTCCTGAATTAGAGTGGCCTCCCTTCAGCACTGCAGAAATGTTGAATAGAGGAAGCTGGAGCATGTTTTAGAAAATGAATTATGCTTATAAAACAGTCTTCTGGCAGGTTTCAGATTTCTCTAACGTGGGCAAAAATAATGCCACTTTGAAATCATTAAATAAATGCATTTCAAATAGTCTCAGGGAGAAGCAGGCCCTTGGATTCAGCTGCAGCTTTTCTGTAGCATTTTGCTGTTTTCTAGCAAGTTCTGCACTGTTGTGTAAAGAACCTTTAGCAGTGGAGGGAAGTCATACACAGCACTATTAGATATGTCAGCTGATTAAGTGAAAAATGCCTACTGAGAGTGCCACAAGCTGTTCTCTTTACCAGAGCAAGGGCATGATTTTAAAATTGAAATATGTTTTTAAGTGAGATCCCTGTTACAGTTACCTTAACAAGGAACTTGAGCTTTTCAAGTGAAATTTGTCCTACTAATCATGGATAGGAAAACAATTACTGAATGCAATCACTGAAAATGGGTAAATGTTGGGGAATATGAATATCTAGTTGAAATTTATGTTTCTAGATGATTATATTAAAGAATTCTAGATGAGTTATGATTTCAGGGCTGTGGGAAGGCAGTGGCTGCAGGAACCTGGGGCATCCATGGGGCTCCTGTTGTGCCCTGAGGGGACCCCATCTGTGAGCAGCTCTTGAATCCAAGCCAGCCTGACGTCATGGAGAATTTTCTCTGTTTCCTTTTGTGTGGTGATTTTTGTCCCACAGTTCGTTTCTTTGTCTCAGGAGAAAAGGGATTTCCATTGTCACCCCCTTGTTTGTTGTTGAGGCATGTCCTTTTACAAGCTCTGCGTTCCCTCGTGGTAGGTGGAGGCCTTATCATTGCTGAAATAATGAAAATATTTGTTATTCTCTACACAGTTTTAATAAGTGATAATTTTGATACATTTTTTCTCCTGCATTTGCAGAGGCACATACATTTGAAATTAGATGTGGTGCCTTTTGGTTTGTGGCATAGGAATATCCCAAATAAGAGAAGCTGTGGGAGGTGGGAGTTTTTGTGGAGTTTTTTTTGTGTGTGTGTGGCAGAACTCTGCACTTCATTTCCCACACTTGGGCAACTTGTATAACATGTGAGCATCTTGCAGGTCTGTGCACTCAGTTTTGTTTTTATATCTTTATTAATTTATTTGTGTTTAAAGCCAAGCAGGTATTTTGGTCTTCTTCTCTGGCTTTTGCTGAAATTATGGAAAACACAAATGAGCATCTCTAGGTTAGCCAGGAGCCTTAAAGCAGATCCCCAATCCTGGCACCAGGCAGGGGTGGTTCTGAAGGAACCTTAAATAGTTTTTCCTCTGTGCTTTAAACATAAACTGGATTTTCTCTAACAGATATGATGTTCATCTTTCCAGTTTTGCTCTATTTCTCTTTTAAAGAGAGAACACCATGTGTCTGGAAAAGGCAAATCCTGGTGTTCTTTACTGAGTTTGGTGTCTGGAAAAGGCAAATCCTGGTGTTCTTTACTGAATTGTTGGTGTCCTGCTTTGCTTTTGATGAAGGCATATTTTATAGATTGGCAAAAATGCTGCAGAAAATATTTGGCACTATCAGTTTCCCTTCCTGTTTTCCCAATAAGTAGTTATCAGGAGGTAAAAAAAAGGAGATTGGATTTTATTATACTAGTATTATACTAGTAATACTAGTAATTACTAGTATTACACTAGTAATAATAGCAAATCCTTTACTGAGTTTGGTGTCTGGAAAAGGCAAATCCTGGTGTCCTTTAGAGTTGTTGGTGTCCTGCTTTGCTTCTGATGAAGGCTTGTTTTATAGATGGGCAGAAATGCTGCAGAAAATATTTGGCACTATCAGTTTCCCTTCCTGTTTTCCCAATAAGTAGTTATCAGGAGGTAAGAAAAAGGTGATTGGATTTTATTATACTAGTATTATACTAGTAATAAGTATACTATAATATATATAATATATATATTATATATATATATATGTATAATATATGTATAATATTACACTAGTAATATTATACTAGTAATAGCAAATCCTTTACTGAGTTGTTGGTGTCTGGAAAAGGCAAATCCTGGTGTTCTTTACTGAATTTGGTGTCTGGAAAAGGCAAATCCTGGTGTTCTTTACTGAGTTGTTGGTGTCCTGCTTTGCTTCTGATGAAGGCTTGTTTTATAGATGGGCAGAAATGCTGCAGAAAATATTTGGCACTATCAGTTTCCCTTCCTGTTTTCTCAGTTATCAGGAGGTAAAATAAAGGAGATTGGATTTTGTTATACTAGTAATAGTTTTATGGCTTTTGGGTGAGAGGGCTGCTTTGGTGCCTGTATCTGGGAGCAGTTCCTTTGTGCAGCTGGAAGGGTGGTGATGCTTCTTGTGCTGGTAATGCTCTGATGCTTCTGGAGGATGTTTTGATCTTTAATTTACTGCAGTTGCTGCAACAGTCCATGCAGAGAGGCAGCTCTTCCTGTGGAGCCAAAGAATTGCTGCCCCCTTGATTGGAATCAGTTCTGGATGGAGGGACATGGAAATGTCCTGTGCAAAATGAGGAGAGCTGCTCCTGCATCCCAGAGTGGCTCTGGGTTCTTGCGTGTGGGAATTGCACTCAGTGCTGCAGTCTCAGTGAAAAAACTCAAGTTTGGTGTAAAATCCAGAGCAGAGCATGCACAGCAAGGATGCTTGCCACAACACCTGAGCTTACTCTGCCCCTCTTCCAAAATGAAGATCCTTTGTGTGCCATTATTCCTTTCCCTAGACAGGAAAGAAGAATAATTAAGACTTTTTTGTGTGTGTGTGCATTGCAGATTGTGCAGTGAATGTCCACAAGAACTGCAAGAATTTGCTGACTGAATGCAGCAGCATCAGACCCAAGGTGGGCTTTAACATTTATTCTTTTATAATAACAGTTATTATTTGACATGATAAGTTCAATTTATTTCAGTGGTTTGATTTACATCAGTACAGGATCTTGCCCTACATCTTTGAGGCATTGAGTAGTTACTAACTTGTTATTATAGTAATTAATGATAGAGTGTGGAGGGAAATTAAAGTGAAACATTTTACTGCTATACTGTGAAGTCCTTAGCCTGTGTCCCAAACTGTGACTAACCCTAAGAGTGCTCAAACGTTTTGAGGAATATAATTGAATTATATGGTACCTTTAAATGTTCTGTCCTCTCAAAAAACTGATGGAAGAGCATGAAGGGTGGAGGGGAATCTGGTTGTAACAGTTGCATTTTATTTCTAAGCTGGAAAATGCAGAATAAGTGATTTCATTTGGGAACTATGATGAACTTGGTCTTGCTATGCTGTTTATTTTTTTATCTCTGTCACCATGGTGCCTGTGATTGCATGCAAGGTCAAGGTTGTTTCACATAGATGTCTATCTGTTGGGTTTTTTGTTCTGCTATTGGTTTTGGAAATCATTTCCTCCTCCTTATAACTAATAATACTTGAGGGAGTTGTAGTTTGTTTTAACCTGCAAGTGCTGATGATTTCAGAGGCTGATAGCAGATCAGGGAGTTGTGAGGGGGGAAAAGAGAGAGCAGAGCAGCTCAGACCTGAGCAATCAGAGGTTAGAGGAAGTGTGTTCAGCCATTGGTGATATGGAATGGAACTCTTCTGAGGGCAGAAATGTTCTTGTGGGGGTTTTGATAAATCATTTTAAACATCTCAGGGCATTGTGAATTTTCCTTTTAAAACAAAAACTTCACTTGCTGTGCTGCTTTCCTTTCCACTCTTCACCACCACCCAAAACTTCATGCTTGAATCAGCCCTGACAAACCACTCCTGAAGAGAGCAGGGAGGGAGTGGTGGCACAAAATGGGGTATTAAAATGGTTTTTAATATCCTAGTGTTGCAAGAAGGACAAAGTTTAGCAAAGATTACCAAAGACACAATTTGAAATGGACAATCTGAATTTTGGTTGAAAGTGGCTGGATTAGTTTAGTCAGTATTGCAAGAAACTAAACTACAGCAAAGTGAAGGCTGTCAACATGAAGGGGTTGCTTTCATCTCAGAAATTAATTATCATAGCTTTAATTCAGCTGTACTTTCAGTTTTGGTTCTATTTCATTCAGATTTATACTTTGTGGAATTTAATACAAAGTGTTAATGTCTCTATGTCATTCATCTGACACATGAAAAAATCAAAGCTGTTATTGTGTTAAATCTTTTATATTCTCAGTGAACATCTTCACTTACAGTTAATGCAATGGGATGGGAAAAATCTGATTCATTTTGCACTGAAAGTTTGGTGTGGATGTGTAAGAATATTGTATTTTTTCCTATAGCAGAAAGATTTGCAGCACAGACCTTCTGGATCTCCACAAAGTTCGCCCCAGTGCATTTCCCCAGGTTTGTACTAAAGAATGATTTCTGTGCTCAAGGCTTATCTGTTCAATTGCATTTTTTTTTTCTTTAATATGTTTTAAAGGCTATACACGGTGTGTTATTGAAGTATAGAGAAGGTCTCTTTTAATAAGATGGTTTCATTTTTTTTTCTATTGGGAATGGCTTAGAGGCTCCTAGCAATCTCCTGTGTGTTTTTATCTTTTTATCTTTTTATTTTTCTTTATACCTTCTTGCTGTGTAACCTCAAAATATCATGGTGAAAAGGGATCAATAAGCTCGTTTTTCATTGATTGTCTATTCTCTGGCCTCTGAAAAGACTAGAACTGTGAACTTTGTTTTACATCAGATTTTCATAATTGTCTATTTAAAACTTGCCTGCAGCTAGTGGTTGCTAGAAATCTCTAAGACAAGCTAGCACTAATGGTCTAAACATAAATCTTTGTTGAAACAAAATGAGGAAAAAGGATCTGGGAGGAAAAAAAAAAACCAAGAAGAAAGAGCATCTGTGCAGCATAGGCTTTGAAATATCTTTTTGCTCCTGGAAGAGACCATCCCAGTCACAGGTGTATTAAATGGCATTTTAATTTTCCAAGATGTTACATTAAGAGAGGAGGTGAGTGTCAAACACAGCTGTCTTGGATGTCTGAGCACCACTCTGGGTGTTTTCAGGTACCATTTGCATTGCAAGGTCTCCTCTTCATGAAATGACTCTCCCCAAGAGGCAGCACAGGAGATAATTGTTATGGAGATAAGTGGCTGCTTGCATTACCCAGAATGGGTCTGTGCATTCAGGAGAAAGGGCAGGGACTAAAATAAGAAGCAAGGGCTGATGGCAGTGGGAAAGTTGTCTGTAGGGCTGGAGTGTGTGAGGGGAGCAGCGATCGATGTGGGCACAGCAGTGTGCAGACAGTGCTAATTGAACTCAGAAAATGGCTTGTGGGCCAGGCAGCCTCTGCTAGGCAGCCTGTACTCATTTTCCTTGCACAAAAGCAGGAGCTGGAAATTAAAGGAACAGCTAATAGCCTGGGCATTGTATGTTGTTGGCCACAGCATAACCCTGCAGACTGCAGTGGCTAGCAAAAAAACCCCAAAGATATTGTCTCAATGGAAAAGAAAAATTCATTTTTAGAGAGGTATAAACTGTGCTGTGTGTCCCCATCCCTGTCCCCTTGAGATTTTTAGGACTGGCCTGTCCTTGTGTAACAGAACTTTATGTTCCTGACTTGAGGAGCACAGAAAGAGAACTTGATGGCAAATAATTTCAATATTTCCCCAAATGGAAACACAGGGACATTGGTTATTAAGCCTTTGTTTAAGAAACCTGACTGGGCAAATCTTTCAGATATTTAATTAGTCTCCTTTTGGAGATGGAAAGGACTCAGTTTACCCAGTTTGTTAGACTGATAACATACTGTAGCCAGGAGGTTTCAAACCCAAATTGGTTCTGGGAAAAACATTTCCAGCAGGAAAAGATGTGGTGATATAATTTCTGTGAAATGTCATTGATGAGACCTCCCCTGCAGCCCCAAAACAATTCCTCTGTCAATGAAGATTAAATGAGAGAGAAGCAGGTATAGAGCAGGGATATGAAAAAATGTGGAAAAACCTGTTTCATGACAAGAACCACAAATACCTTGGTTTAACTGTGCTTCACTGAGGAGGCAGAAGTGAAAGAGAGAATTCTTGGTGAAGGTACACCAAGGAGGGCAGGCTGGAAAGGGGAACTTTTGGGGCTGGGTGGACAGGAGTGTTTTTGCTAGAAAAGTGAGTCATAATCCTTATTTGGGAACTGGAGACCCCTTGAACTGCTCCAGCAGCAGCCCCTGGTCCAGGGAGAGGAGCTGGGTCTGTCCCTGCAGTGACAGAGCCCAGGGATCTCTCAGATCCCACTCCCATGTCCTTAAAAGCTCTCTGAAAAAGGGCAGCCACAGACCTTGGCAGGGATCAATTCTAAAGATTGTCTGGCTGAGTCTTCATCTTTGACTCCCCTGAAGCTCCTTTTTTAAAAGGATGTATTTTGTCTCCCGTTCCTTATCATTTATTACAGACATTAGTACTAAATAATTGTATCCATTTTTTATAAGTCTATTACAGGCTCCCACATATTGTGTAATAGTGATTAAAGTTTCAAATATCTTTCCAGTTCATAGTCTGTCTAGATTTAAAAAGCATTAAAAAGCTGCAGTATTAAAATTAAATTTAGCTCAGGTATCTATTATTTGCAGTGTGTGTGCATGCAGATATAAATTGCTGTGAGCATTAAGCATTGCAAAGAACTTGTGGGTTTTTTTCTGTGATCTCTGATTTTCCTTGTTTGCCATGAAATGTTCTGTGCCCTTATACGGTGGGGTGTGAATAATTGTGTGTAGGTTCTGGTGTTTTACTAAAGGAGAAGATACTTTGCAATTTCCACACTAAATGGGCACAGTAGGGACCAATTTCCTGCACTTCAGACCTGCTGATTTAGCCAATACAGTAAGTTAAGTGGCAGCTTTACATTTCTAGAAGGATCACAGGTAGTATAAAAACAGAGCATCTCTGGGGCCACTTTACTGTGCCAGGTCTGAGGGCAGCCAGTGGCGAGCATGGGGAATACAAATTCAAAAAGCAGCGGCAGAAGCAATGCCATTCCAGCTCACCCCGAGCTGTCTTTTTGTGGTTCCTTTTCAAGAAAATGGAATGAGAATGTTTTTTTGGACAACGAGCTGCTGACATCCAAGATCCTGTCAGTTCTGCGGCCGCATTCCGAGCGAGGGCTGCGAGCAGGCGAGCTGCAGTGCACGCCTCATTTTCTGAGCACCAATTCCATTTTTGCCTCTTTAGCCACTTCTCTGAAGGAGCAGCCCCGAAGTCTCCTCCTGGGAGCGGATGGCACCCCAGCACTGTCCCGCAACCTCGGGATGACTATCGCCCAAAGGGGACATTCCCAGCCTTCACTGAACGCTGCTGGAGCTGTTAACAAATTCGGGTGAGTAAAATGCTTCTCTTCTAATCCTCTGGCTTCACATGTCCCCCACCTTCCCAGTGTAAAAAGAAAAATGAGAATTCACGTTGTGTTTTCAAGCTCAAAGAGTTTTATTGAGTTTTAATTCTGAAAGTTTTTTTTTTTTTCCTTTCTTTTTATCTTTAATCCCTCTGTCCTGTGTAAAATACTGCAGTATTTGAGTGTTTCTGTCCTGGATGTATTTGTCTTGAGAACTGCTGTGAAATTCAGTGATCTCCTCCGAGTTCAGCTATTCTAGGCTGGGCTGGTGCTGGCTGGTGTAGGAGGCAGCAGTGTTTTAAATTGCTGAATACCTTCATTAAAATAGTAGGCAAACTCAAGGCTATCTGCTGTTTTAAGTAGCTATTTACTTTTGATGTGCCCCAGTTATACTCCCTTCCCAGTGAAAGTGCCCTTTGTACTCTGAACTGGCTGTGGCTTGTCACCAGGTGATGTCCTTGTAAACTGTCATACCAGAAGTTACAAGCTTTGCTCATGCTGCTCTAATTAAACTGCAGTATTTCAGCGTTGGAGTTGCTAAATTAATTTCACTGTTTGAAGAGTGCAGTGATATCTCTTATTTATTTATTGTAAGATAATTGCACTGTAGTTTAGGGAAGATGCTTGTTGAAGAAGTTGGACTTTTTAAATTTTATTTTAATTGTTCTGGTCTAATTTTTTTGGCCATTTAGGCTAATTTCAGGAGACATGGATGAAGGGGATTCAGGCTTTGTAAAATTTAAGCAGACTTCAGATGACGTTATCTCGCTTGCACCTTCAACAACAGACTCCATTTTTCTGGAAGGTATGGAATTTCTGTGCTTTTCAGGATTGTTATGCAACTTCTCCCATGGGTTTGAAAGCAGCATTGAGGTGTTTTTCCCCTTGTTGTTACTGATGGTAAACAGAGATATGGTGAGAAACAGTTGAATAATAATTGAAATTGAATGTGCTTTTGGTCTAGATGCATATTCTGTGTCCCTCCGGAGTGAAATAGAAACAGATGCTCATGAGTTTGAGGCAGAGTCTTGGAGTCTTGCAGTGGAACAGCCTTATGCAAAAAGGCAAAGGAAAGATGTTATCAAAAGGCAAGATGTCATTTATGGTAAGAGTATTTGTTATTCTTAAAGCTTTTTCTGTTTCGTAGTGCCACTGTTGTGATACAAAGCAGAAATCATTTTTGTTGGTTCCCATTTTGACTTGTGCTGGAAAACTAAAACTGAGTGAGGATTTTGGAGTCTGTTACCTGCATTAAAGTGTGTAATTCCTTGTGTGAGTGCCTTTAAGCATGCCATGGGTTTCAGCAGGGCTCTGTAAGCAGCAGAGCCCAGCTGTACAATTGGGGAACAGCCCAGCTGCCACTGGGAGATGTCCTTAAATAAGCAGGGTCAGTCACTGCTGGGCTGGGACATTAGCAAGGCAAATTTAAGAGCTTCACATGAGTGATGCAAAGACTGTAGTGAGGAAGATGATGGTGGCTTTCAGACTCTGCTCTTCTGTCTCCCTGCTCACTGCACAGCTTATAAATGACTTTTGATTTTATTTCTGTATTTCACTTTGCCCAGAACTAATGCAGACTGAAATGCACCACGTTAGGACACTGAAAATAATGCTGAAGGTGTACTCCAGAGCCATGAGAGAGGAGCTGCAGTTCTCACATGCAGTCATCAACAAGCTCTTTCCCTGTGTGGATGAGCTGCTGGAGATGCACGGGCAGTTCCTGCTGCAGCTGAAGGAGAGACGGAAGGAATCCTTGGAAGAGGGCAGTGACCGAAATTATATAATCCAGAACATTGGAGACCTCTTGGTAAAACAGGTGTGAACTCAATCCTGCCAATGATCTTGACACTCTAGAGCTTCTAAAAAGCTGCCTGTGAGGGTAAAGTTGTGTGATGCAAAGATTGATTTCATCCTGGTTTATGGTTCTCTTCCCAGTTAATGTGGGAGCATGACTCTCAGGAATAATTCTAGTCACAAGTAACATGAAATGGTCATTAAATGTTCTTTGGGCATGCATATATATACCATATACCTTGTGGGATATGTGGCTTGTTTGCTTCTATTTTTCATCTATTCCAAGAGTAAAATAATATATTCCTAGTGTCCATTCCAGATTTGACTCTCCTTCAGATAAAGCCAAACTTCTTCATTCTGATCTTTTAAAAATGCAGTCAGGATCCTTTGGAATCATGGCAGTTTTAGTCAGGATCCTTTGAAATCATGGCAGTTTTAGCACCATTCTGGCATGGAGTGGGTGCAACAATTTCTGTCATATATCCTGACCATTTTTTTTACCCTTCATATTTTACAGTTCACAGACTTTTTAAGTGCAGAGATCCAGAAATCCTTTTTTTGAAATTCTCATAATTACAACCATCATTTAATATTTGGTTATCTTGTGGTATTCCAAGCCCTCACATGTCACACTGCATAAATGTCTCATTTCTGGTACAGAAGAAATTAAAATAAATGTTTTAGAAACTATATTGGACCTGGAGTTTATAGTGGAGGTTAGTTTGCTCTGCATGATTCATGTCTTTCATTCTTCTATTTCCAATTAGTTTTCAGGTGAAAATGGGGAGAGAATGAAAGAAAAATATGGTGTATTCTGTTGTGGGCACAATGAAGCTGTCAGCCATTACAAAGACCTGCTCCAAAGCAATAAAAAGTTCCAAAACTTAATAAAGGTAAACAATAACCAGAAGTCTCCTATTCTGACTATGCAAAATATACTTCACTGCTTTGGGCTTTGTTTTGTACTTGAAGTTCCCTCAGATGTGAATGAGCAGGGTTAGAGGCATATTCTCATTATTTGGTGGGTTGTGAGCTTCTTGTATTTTAGATCTTTTGAGCTACTTGGAGACAAAAGCACAATTAGGAAGTGTTACATTTGAGGCAGGCTCTTGAGAGCACCCAGGACTGGGGAATAGAGTATTTGTTCAATTCAGGGCTCTGTCCTGCTGTGTGGCCATCAGGATAAATTGCTTTGTTAATAAATTAAATCAAATCAATGATAAATGCTGTTGATGAGCTGCTGTAGGAAAAGCAGAGACTCTTAGTCAGGTTTTGCTCACGCCATCATCTTTCCAAAGGCAGAAGATTCACTCCAGGGTGGTTTGCTGCACACTCTGATGTGCAGTTAATAGGAAGGGCTGAAGAGACACAGCCCAAGTGGAAGCTGTAACCTGAATCTCAGGTGGCTTTACAGAGGCCTAAATATTCTCATTTTCCAGTCACCAGTAAGTGATACTGTGTGAACTTTCCAGCTTAGCTCTGTACTTACAGCTCGTCTTAGCCTTTAAAGTGAGAGCCCTTCACTTCCAAGGAGCTAAATAAGTGACCAGAGTTTTAAAACATTTAGCCCCAATGCTTGTAGAGAAAGATCTTGGTGCTGTGTTCTCCTGCTGCCAGGTGTGTGCTGTACCTGCAGTCAGATTAACTGGTGCTTTACAGTCCTCCCTTTCTCATCAGGAGTGTGCTTCTGTAGGTCAGGCTATAGGGGAGCATACAGTGGTAAAATAAACACTTAATTCCTTCATTATTGATCTAATTTGACTGGTAGGTGGTTAGGTCTGATTTTAAAACCACAGAACTTTTCTATGTATTTAAGGTCTGACCCTGTTATAAAGTGTGATCAGTTAGCAACAGGCAGACAGTTCAGATTTGGAAGTTTCCCTAATTGACTCCACATTTACTTAACAGTAGTTGAAAACAGTACCTGAGATATTTTCCAGTAATAAAGACAATTTTTGAATGTTATCAGGATTAGTAGAAGAGTGCAGCTAATTTCATGGTGCTGTGTCTAAGGTGCAGAAGTGTTTTGGGGCAGAAGGCATGAGAATGGAGAGGGAGTTAGAAGAGCTCCATGCTCAATGGTGTGACGAGTTTCTCTTGTTTTCTAGAAAATTGGGAACTGCTCCATCGTGAGGAGGTTGGGAGTGCAGGAGTGCATCCTCCTGGTCACCCAGCGCATCACCAAGTACCCAGTGCTGCTGGAGAGGATCATCCAGAACACAGAAGGTGGGATGGCTCCTCACAGTTGGCTCTTGGTCTTTTTTCTGCCATGTTTTGCATGTTCTTACCTCAGACAGGCTGCTACCTGCTTGCTCACTTCTCTGTTGGCTGATGATGCCAGATCAGTCTCACCTCAGAGGGTCAAGAGAATCAGAATGGTTTGGGTTGGACCTTGAATTTCTTCTCATTCCACCCCCTTGCCATGGGCAGGGACACCTGCCACTATCCCAGGTTGCTGCAAGCCCCATCCAGCCTGGCCTTGAACACTTCAAAAATAAAATAAATGACAATGACCTGCCACAGCTTCTCTGGGCACCCTGTGCCAGGGCCTGCCCACCCTCACAGTGAGGAATTTCTTCCCAATATCCCATCTAACCCTGCCCTTTGTCAGCTTAAAGCCAACCCCCCTTGTCCTCTCACTCCAGGCCCTTGTTAAATAGTCTCTCTCCATCTTTCCTTCAGCTCCCTTCAGGCCACACTTAGATCACTCTGAAATTTCTCTTCTCCAGGCTGAACAATCCCAATTCTCCCAGCCTCTCCTCAGAGGAGAAGAGAAGCATTTAAAGTCTGCAGCCACAGATAGTAGTGGAACAGCAGGTTTAACCCACAGTAGTTAAACCTGTTGGTTCATTAGCTTTTCAGAGCTTTAGGTTATTACATTTTATTTTTAAATAAATAAAAATTTTAATAAAATAAAATGAAATTTTATAATAAAATAAAATAATAATTTTTAATTAATTTTTTTTTCTTAGAAAAGTCCAGTATGAAACCCTTATGCTAAAATACATTTGGATGGCTCATGTCTTGTATTCCAGAGTTGAAAATGTGGCTTCTCTTTTCCCTTAGCTGGAACTAGAGATTATGAAGACCTGACCCAGGCCCTTGGTTTGATTAAGGACACCATCAGCCATGTAGATGCCATGGTAAATGAGTGTGAGAAGGGGCAGCGCCTCAAGGAGATCATGCACAAAATGGAGCTGAAATCATCTGGGAAATGCAAGAATGGGCTTTTGTTCAGGAAGGATGACATGGGCCAGAGGAGGCTCCTCCTGGATGGGATGCTGTACTGGAAAGCTGCATCAGGGAGGCTCAAAGGTACAGCACCAGCAAGGGCACAAACACAACTGGGAAACAAGATTTATGTTGGGGTGGTTTTTTTTAGTAACTGTTTATTACTGATCGATTGGGTATAAAATAAGATGACAATAACCTGCTTGTTTAATAGGATATTGGAGGAAATAGCACTTGTTCTATTCTTGGCTTGTCCAATAAGCATCTCTGTAATGGTGCATGATAAGTTCCTTATGCTGCTTGCTTATTATCTGGCTGGTCTGCTTCCCAATTCAAGAGGGAAGTCTTCAGATGGATGACAAAGCTTTGAGTCATCCTGACTTAGTCTCCTGTGGAAAGGCATTATCTCTGCTTCACACTTTGCAAAACCTGTGTCATGTCAGCTGCATGACACTTAATTCTGCATTTGCCAGAAAATCAAAGCAGTGGCCATCAGGGAATATTTGAGCAGCTTCATTGCTCAAGTGTTCAAGGAGAAGCTTCAGTGGCACAGTGAGTGCAGCCAGGAGTAGGTGGGACCCTGAGTGGCTGCATTTCCAGAAGAATCTGCTGTTTGGAGAGATGTGTTCCCTCTGGAGTCCATGTGTAGGATGTGTGTGTGGGTGTTCTCAAGCTTTAAATGGGCTCTGTTTAAATCAGCTGCTGCTGCATGGTGCAGCCTGACTGGGGCCAGCCCAAGTGGAAGGCAGTAACAGACCCAATATTGAAAATGTGACATGCAGGAAATATAAATTAAGTGATTTTTGAGTCTGGACTGGTCTTCCTGCTTTGAAATATCACTTTCTTTCCTTTTTTTGTCTCTTTTATTATTGTAGATATTCTGGCAGTCCTGCTCACTGATGTACTGTTGCTCTTACAAGAAAAGGACCAAAAATACACATTTGCATCTGTGGTAGGTATTGTTCTCTTTATTTAATACAGGCACTTAAAGGATTTATGAAAGTGACAGTAACTACAGAAGAAACACAATTAGGGATGTTAGATACTTGTTATAGGAGGTTCAGGAAGAAAATTAAATGAATAAACCAACCAAGTATTATGGAATCATTTTTTCTGAAGGAGTTCTGGTATTTGTTGAATCTTTCCCCACTCTCCCAGTGCAAACCAGTATTTCCTTGCTTTGGCCAGTTGTAGCTGCCACATCTCCCATGGTTTTCACTGTTCCTCTTCTTGTGCTGTGACTTTCACTGAACTTTGTTAGGCTGAGACTTTGTACACAATGTCATGGACGTTGCACATGCTAGAGCTGTGCTTTGGAAAACTTGCAGATAAATCCTGCTTCTGTTCAGTGTGCAGGGAAGGAATCTCAGTTAGGGACATGGTAACTGTGGTCACAGTGCCCTGAGATTTACTCTGGGCAGAGAACTTTCCTGAAAGACATGCAATAAGCACTAAATGCAGAAGTTATTACTGCAGGCTCCAGAACATTCAGTGAATTCACTTTTCTAGGGCATTTCCACAGGTGTCCTCAGAGCAGTTAATTTGTACATTTTGTCCTGATCTAGTTCACTGATGGCTGTTGTAGAACCTGTAACAGAGAAATTCTTTTATGTAATTGTTTTCTTGGATGTATTTTTTTTTTCCAGACATTAACATTAGAGCTGAATTCTAATGGCAAAAGCTATTTTGGTGACCTCAGGGCTGTACAAACAACTGCTTTTCAATTACCCTTCTCCTAATGCACAGAACAGGGTGCTGTGTGGTGGATGGTTTTTTTTCTTCTGGAAACATGCTCTACACTTAGTCTGACCAATTTTTTTGCATCTCTGTATATATGCAGTTCATTTGAAATTTAATATCAGTTCTCCATAAATAAATCAAGTGAGAGGGAGCAAATGGATCTGCTCAGTGATTCTGTTTTTCCAGTGAGCTCTGTTTGTGGCTGGAGTTGCAGCACAGCTGCTCAGAGGAGCTGGCAGAAGCTGCTGCTCCTGGTGTTTGCTTCACACTTCAGTTCTCTTATCATGGCTCTAGATTATTCTGTGAAGGTTCAGCAGTCACAGAGAGCTGCTTTATCCTGGGAAGGAACTTTCTAGGCTGCATATGTTGGAGCTCTGCTGTAGGAAGCCTAGGCAGGTTTTTAGTAACTAATATCCCTCCTGTAAATGTGTTTTCACTGCGAAGGCTGACAGCTAATCCAGTTAATCCTCATTATACAATACACTACCTGTCACCTGGTGTCATTTTATCAGGGTCTGACACTCTCTAACACCTCTGGTTTATTTCTTTTAAAACCTCTAACACTTCTCTCCTTTCAATTCACAACGTGTCATTAAGGTTTTTGTTTTCTTTTTCAAATTTTGGGGTTGCCTCCTTTTGAGCAAAAGTTTTTGAGCCTGTTCTTGACTTGTGGGAATCATTAAATTGACACAGGCTTTGATGTTCAATCAGGTATCAAGACCTCTTGTTTCTGACATGCATATTCTTCATGTTTTCATTGATCAAATGACAACATCAGAAGTGTCATGTGAAAAAGTCAGAGTTATTCCATGATGTTACAGCTGCTAGTGGCTCTGGATAAATAGGAAGGAAACACAATTCCTAAAGAACACATCTAATGTACTGCATTGTATTTTATTTTACAGGACTCTAAGCCACCAGTTATCTCACTGCAAAAACTGATTGTGAGAGAGGTAGCTAATGAGGAAAAGGCAATGTTCTTAATTAGTGCTTCCTTAAAAGGACCAGAAATGTATGAAATTCACACCAGCTCCAAAGAGGAGAGGAATTCCTGGATGGCACACATCCGCAGGGCTGTGGAGAGGTAAGGGAGGGGGAAAGCAGGACCCTGATTTCTTGCTTGTCTTCTACTCACAGGTGTAACTTTATCTTTAAAATCCATTTAACTCTCCACAAACTTCCTTCCTGTGTGCAATTCTGTTTGTGTTCATTGAGAAGAAATCACTGGTAAAGACGAAATAAAAACTACTCAAAGACTTTATCACTCACTGATGTCAAATACAAGAGGGCTTTGGAAAAGGGAGGGAGTTTGGCAACCAGGATAAACCACAACTGAGGCAAAAGCTTCAAGTTGAATCCTCAGATGGTTTTAAATTATCTCACATGCAAATCCAACATAAATCTGTCTTTCCCTTTGGACAGCTGTCCTGATGAGGAAGGAGGTTCATTTAATGAACCTGAAACAGAGAGGAGACTGGCTGAAGCAAGAGCTGCAAAGTTAAAAGATTTTCAAGGTAATGACTTAGTTACATATTCTACAAGCTGCTTCTCAGCATTATTTGTGATTTATGGCTGTCTAATTCTTTATCAAGATCGAGTTTCTCCTTCATATGTCTTTCAAGGTGGTGTAAGATTCTGTAGAAATAGTGACTAAGGAAGTCTAATAAGCTTTGTCTGCTCCATAAGTTTTCTCCTTAACTATTAATTACATCTCTGTGTTTGATGCTCTGGCCATAAAATCAAAGATAATCTCCCAAATTGAGCACAGTCCTGTGACAGTGACAAGAAAGGCAGGACTGAATTTGTTTCTTCCTTCAGAGCGTTTGAACATGAAAGATGACCTGATTCTGCAGAGTCTCACTGAGAAACAACAGATTTATCTGGAAATGTCTGAGGTGAATGGCTTTGAAGACCATTCCCAAGGATCCCGAGCCAGGCTGCTCCTTCGGGGGGATATCTCAGAGAATCTGCAAGGAGAGGCAATTCTGAAATCTGCAGTGACTGAAGGTGAATGGAATGTGGGAATGTGTGGGCATTCACTCAGGTGCTGGGGTGGGGATAATCTAAGTACAGGCCCTGAAAATCATCCTGTAATAACATAATGCTTTTATGTAACACGGTGCAGACTTCCTCATTCTCAGAACCAACCTGCAGGAAAGGTGAAGTGCATTTGTGGCTTTAGGTAGAAGACCTGCACAGCTTGGATTGTTTTATTTTTAAGGGTCTGTGACAGTGTTCACAGGGGTCTTAGGATGAGGTGAGAGATGAGGATCTGACTCCATGTTTCAGAAGGCTGATTTATTATTTTATGATATATATTACATTAAAACTATACTAAAAGAATAGAAGAGAGGATTTCATCAGAAAGCTAGATAAGAATAGAAAAAGAAAGAATGATAACAAAAGCTTCTGTCCCAGACAGAGAGTCTGAGCTAGCTCACTGTGATTGGCCATTAATTAGAAACAACCACATGAGCTAATCCCAGATCCACCTGTTGCATTCCACAGCAGCAGATAATCATTGTTTACATTTTGTTCCTGAGGCCTCTCAGCTTCTCAGGAGGAAAAATCCTAAAGAAAGGATTTTTCATAAAAGTTGTCTGTGACAAGGGTCAACCAATGGAATCTTAGGACAAGTCTGTTCAAAAAGGGTAACAGAGTGCTCTAATAACACACAGTCCTGAAATGTAATATTATAGCAGGGTTATCTATTAAAAACAGCCTGTCTAAAGATAGTGTGTTTACAAAGAAAATAAGCCCAAAGATAGTTTCTACTTAAAAAAAGGAAAGAAAAAACAAACACTCAAAACTTGATAATCTTAACTTGCAATTAAGGAAGAGCTCATGTTCATATGAAGAGTCTGTCATGCAGAGCTACTCACAAAGGAAAATTCATCAGTACTGGAGGATATCTCAGACTGCCTGAACTTACAGTGGACTCATTAGCTTGATAACTTGTGTTGCTGCATAGACATGGCTGTTTACATGACATGTTCTCCTCTTCCCCAGCTGAGAATCTCCAGGAGTTCATCTTCACTCACTTTGGCAGTGCCTCCTGTCAGCCTGAGGATGGCTCAGCACTCCCCCGGAGAGCAGAGACCTTTGGAGGATATGACAGTAGTCCCTCAATTTCAAGTAAAAGTAAGAAAGGGAACACTCAGAATTTTTCTGATCTTTTTACTGTGATTACTGTACAGAGAATAAGAACAAGGAATTGAGGCTCTCATGTAAGGAGGCTTCACCAGGCTCTAAAAAGGAAGATCAGAGCAAATCTCCAGCGTGTTTTACTCCTGATCCCAACACTAGAGAGCAGAGTAGGGCTCTCAGTGTTATGCTAAGGGTGTTACTCTAACCCATTCTTTATAATTACCACAATTCCACACAGAACTTTAATTTTGTTTAAAAAAAAAAAAAGCCTGGCCTGAAAACCTAGAAAATTTGAATTCAGCTGCCTGCTTTCATTATGTCATCAACACTTTTTCCCACTTTGTATCTGCACAGTCACAAGAGGTTTGCTGAATCCTTAATAATATAAATTGTTCTTTTGACACAGATTTATCAGTTAATTAATGAAATAAGAGGAAAGACCAGCTACTATTTTTCTTCATTTTTGCTTCATGCGTTAATTGAAAAAGTGAATGGCCCTTATTTCACTGGTTGTTAATCTCTAGAAGTCTCCATACAGCTGTCATGTACTTTTTACAAGAGAGGGTCTATCTCTCCTTGCCTCCTTCCACACTCACAGTGGTGCTGCAGTGACTGCAGTGTTCCTGCTGACCAGTATTCCATGTCATGAACTTGCAATTCTGGGAGCTGATTATTTTCATGCAGACATTGTGGTTGCTTCGCTTAAAATAGTGTAAGGTAATTTGAACTGACCCTCCCTATTTATCTTAACCCGCTCTTCTCAAGTTTTTAAACTTTTTTGAGCAGCCCTGTGTGTCAGTGTAGCCTGATCTTCCACTTGGGATCAGCATGGAGAAGCCATGCAGTTGCATTTTGGTTCAAAGTCACCAGGTTTTTCTGTTCTGGCACTCCCTGAGTTATCCCTGAGTTGTGCTGGTGTGAGCTCCTCATACTCCTCTCCTCTTTCAGGTGGCAGGAAGAGCAGTGGAGGTGACCAGAGGCAGTGGGACTGGAGAGGCCCTGCACTGAGTTCAGATGTGCAACTCCATGACCCCTCTTCTGATGCAGAAGAAGGATCTCAAACTGTATGTTGAGCTTATGAGGAATTTAAATGCTTTTTTTTGTGTGTGTTTCCCATCATAATAGTGGTGCAGAACAGATCTCACAAAGTTAAAGTCATAGCTGAAAGGTCTGGACTGGAGCAGCTTTGTCTGTAAAATTACTTAAATCTAATAATAATATTTTGTGGGGCAACTTGGTAGCTCAGCACTTGAGAGGCAACATAATTCAGTTTTCCATTTGCTCATTTGATGCTGTCCCATTAACACAGCTTTAATCACCACACTGCTGTTTCAGCTTGGCTTATGAACTCAATATTTTTGATGATTGTCCCAGCAATCCCAGCCCTTTCTGGCAGCACTGCCAGTGCCCAGCAAGTGTCCTTAGCACAAATGTTGGTTTTGTTTCCCTTTCAGAGTGATGGGACAAGGCTGGATGACAGCAGTGGTGCTCAGCCCACCGTAGAGTCTCAGGTATGTTATTTCTGCTGTGAAGAAATCCAATGGCAAATAGCCATAGTCTAACAATAGCATGTAAAATCAAACGAAACCACCTCCAAAACTCAGTGTTTGTAACGTCTGTGGAACCCAGCACATTAACAGCTCACTGGCCAAACTTGCCTCTGAATCCCTGTGAGGTTTGTGCCTGTGCTGTGATTCAGTGCTGGGGCACAGGAGGAAGTGATGGCTAAACAGTTCAGGTGAAGAGAAGATAATGAAGATGTCTCTGTGGAATCCCAGGGAGATTTGCTGGGCACTGATTCACATATGCACAAGGATAATAAACTGAAATTCCTTGTGCCTGCATATTAGCTTTTGCTATGCTAGAGTGTTCTGGTGGCCATGCTTCCATTGTGTGTCTTTTTATATGGATACCATGAATTTTCACTGCTAAAAATTTTTTTTAAAAGTCTAAAGCCTCAAAACAGAGTTCTGCTCAAGTGCCTAATGTTTTTTCCTCCTCTTCAGCTTGTCCATAGGATACAGACACTGTTGCAGTTGCTCTTCAGTCTTCAGGTAAACCACTATTTACTATCCAAGAGATTTGTTAGGCACTAAATGTAATAAAATTTATGCAGGTATGGAGAGGAGCTACCTTGAAAATATCCCCTAAAGCTGCAGTGAAATGCAGAATTTACACCTTATACTCAAGGAAACTGTGCCTGATATTTTGGAGGAAGTGTTAGAGCTGTTGTCTTAAGTAATTATTTCCTTTTTCCTGCTCACTTAATTCTTTTCCTGCTTTGAGCTTTGTCTGCTCTCTGTGCTCATTGTTCATACAAGTGTGTATGAATTAGTCATTTTAATGTTACCTTGCCTTGTATGTTGCCTTAATGATACAATTGCCTTGTGATCAGCAATATTTTGACTGGTTTGATTCAGAGTAACAACTCTAGGTGCAAGGAATGTTCCGTTTGACATAAATCAGCATACTTTATTTGCTTGGCCATCTTCAATATCGTGTCAATCAAAGCTAGAATTAAGATATGCTCTGGGAGAAAAAGCCTCTCTAACCATACCTGCTAGATGCTGTTGTCTCCTGCTTAGCTGTGCCTGTTTTTTGAAGCTGAAGCTGCACTTTTACCCCCTGCAGGCTGTGATATCTCAGCAGGACAGCTACATCGAGGTGCAGCGAGCCACCATGGCCGACCGGGAGAAGCAGTACCGGCTGCAGTCCACCCGGGGCAACCTGCTGCTGGAGCAGGAGAAGCAGAGGAACTTTGAAAAGCAGAGGGAAGAACTGATGAACGTCCAGAAGCTGCAGAGCCAGCTGAAGCTGGAGCAGCAGCGCCTGGAGCGGGAGAGGAGCCGGCAGCAGAGGGAATTTGAGCTGAAGGAGGCGCAGCTGCAGGAGCGCGCCGAGGAGATGCGGCAGCTGCGGGAGAGGCTGAGCCAGGACAGGGAAGAGCTGGAGAGGCAGAGGGAGGCCTACCAGCACGACCTGGAGAGGCTGAGGGAGGCCCAGAGAGCTGTGGAGAAGGAGAGGGAGCGCCTGGATCAGCAAAAGAAGCTGAAGAAGCAGAACACGGTGTCAGGCACCTTCTCCCCAGAAATGGGCCAGGTGAGGGGTTGGTTTTCTCAGCTTTATTCCTGTTAACCTGCTTGATTCTGGGTGAAGGTTGCACTTGCTGCAGCACCAGCCTGTTCTTGCTTTTTGCTGGGCTACTCAAACCATCACCTGAAGTGGCTGGTGATGGTACTCTCAGAGAGACCAGTGTCTGTGAAGTTCCACCCAGATGTCTGGCAATGAGAATATATTTTAAAAAGATAGAAATGAAGAAGTTATTTTCAATTGGGGCTGACTGAGTAGTTTTCAAATTCAGAAACTGTCTGATTGCTGAAGCTGTGCTGCATCAACAGCATTTTGTACAGTTGATTTCTAAAAATATTTCTTGTGTTTTGAACAGAAACTTGGAGGTCTGATTAAATTGATTCACTGAAACTTTCTGTGAAAGTCCTGCTTTCACTCTCCTCTGTCATCACCCCATGCAGTCTGCTCTTTCCTAGGTGCAGTCTTAAGCAGTTTGGAGCTACTGATGTTCTTTTCAGTGTCCAAAGTCATCTTGCTCTTCTTCCTGTTCTCCAAGAGCCTTTAGGCTTTGTCTGTTCTGCTCTGCACTAGGAAATGCTTTGTGTCCTTGGGGCTGGGGATGGTCTCTCCTTGTGCAGCTCTGCTCTTTCCTAGGTGCACTGTTAAGCAGTTTGGGGCTGCTGATGTTCTTTTCAGTGTCCAAGCACTTAAACCTTGTCTTCTTTCTGTTCCCCAGAAACCTTTGGGCTTTGTCTGTCCTGCTGTGCACTAGGAAGTGTTTCGTGCTCTCGGGGCTGGGGATGGTCTTTCCTTGTGCAGGTCTGCTCTTTTCTAGGTCCAGTCTAAATCAGTTTGGAGCTGCTGATGTTCCTTTCAATGTCCAAGGACTTAGACCTTGCTCTTCATTCTGTTCCCCAGAAACCTTTGGGCTTTGTCTGTCCTGCTCTGCACTAGGAAGTTGCCTTCGGAGCTGGGGATGGTCTCTCCTTGCACAGGAGAGGCTGAAAATCCCCATTTGCCTCAGAGTGCCTTTTTCCCTCTTGCAGAGCCAGATGATCAGTCACTCCATCAGCTTCAATGGAGAAGGGCTGGAGCCCTCTGCAGCTGGCTCCAAAGCCTCAGTGAGGGTGAGCTCGGTGGCCGGGCTGGAGTTCCTGGAGCGGCCGGAGCTGGCGCGCAGGGACAGCACCACCCTGGAGACCCGGCCCTCCCTCAAGAACGAAGTGCCAATCCATCTCCTGAGTGCAACCAACCAGATCCAGAAACCAGCTGCAGTCCAGCAGCAGATCCCCACCAAGCTGGCCACCTTCACTAAAGGAAGCAAGGAGAAAGGTGGCAAGAGCAAAGCATCTCATAGGACAGACAGTTCGGGTATGTGTGGTTTTAAGTCCATTTAAATGTTTCTGATTTCCACCAGGATCACAGAGAGACTGAACCCTGCAGTTAAACCTCTGTATGAAACCCAGAAATTAATATGCTACAAGTTATTAGTGTGTTTGCTGCAGTTAAAATCTCTTAAACTCCTAAAATCCTGTTAGCAGTTCCATGTCTATATTATCTGAATTGGAAATACAACCCAAAGGGATGATGCTGAAAACAGAGCTGTGTATTCCAACACAACAGAATGGTGGTGAGAGGTTCTAAACCTGGATGCAAAATCTTCTTGTCTAACTGTAGAGTTAAAGAAAAAGAGCAAAACCAAAAAACCCCAAAAATAAATAGGAAGCTGTTGTGCATGAGTGAAATGTTTTGAGGCTGGCTTAGCCTTTTCTTGCAGTCTGTCCAGAGTTGTAGTGACATTGAATGCAGTGCTTTTCTTAGCACCAGTCAGTCATTAAATACAGACCTCCAGGCCAAAATTGAGATGCTGTGTGTGTTGTAGAGTTGAAAGGGGCTAATTTTGTCACAAATAGAAGCAAGTAAAAATGCAGTCACCCTGTCCTGGTGTAATTTCTGCTTCTAACTGCTGGGTACTGGAGTAGTGATCTTTGCCAATGACAAACACACT